>NW_028297432.1:1942869-2033716 GCF_049724085.1 Artemia sp. Qi Xiang Cuo
TTTTTCATGGATGTCAACATCAATTTATGTCTGTTTTATGGTTTTTGTCCGTGAGAATGAAAAAACAGTATTTTTCTCACTTTGATGGATGTTTTCTGGATTATTGAGTCTAACATGTTTCCAAGAGAATTGTTTCCGGGGAAGTTAATTAATGTCTGACAGATGACATCAAGTTAATTAATGTCTTTGATGTATTTCCAAAGAGAATGTTTCCGGGCGAATGTTTATTAATACCTGACAGATGATGTCATGATTGATTGATTTGTCACGAGAGGGGAATCAATTTTTTGCTTCTAAAGAGAATTATTGATTCACGAAAGGGGAATTAATTTGTTGTTTGCAAAGAGAATTATTTTCAGGAGAATGATTATTAATTTCTTTGGATTTCTAACAAGGGAATTATTTCTGGGCGACTGTTTTGATCTTAGCGATGAAGTGATTCGTGCGGTAAAGGATGTCTTAGTATTTTCAAATGTGACAGCGCAGGGATGCCAAAAACAAAACGAACTCGCTGAAATTACGTTTAGCGATTATTTGGGCGAAACCGTTTTAGACATTTTAGGGAATTATTTCGGCGAAACAGTTAGAGACATTTTAAAAGATGATTTTAGAAGATGTTTTAGAAGAGAACTTGAGGGTGAAACTCTCTGGTCGTTATAATACACAAGTTGTTTTTGAACAGTGTTGTGACGTCCTCTACCCCAACCCCAAAGGGTTCCGATCCCCCTACCCCAACCCCGAAGGAAGCCCTCGGTCCCCAAAGGTCCCCCGGCACCTCAAAGGGTCCCCTGAGCCACCATTTTTTAATACGTTTTTAGGCTTTATTTTATCTTTTCAGAACAAGTTATTTTCTTAATGTCCATCCTAAACCCATTTTACAAGTTGAAGTACCCATCCTTTTCACACACAACTTTACTTTACAGCTTTTTTAATGCGCCAACACCAAGTAATACTTTTCAAAAGCATTTCAGAACAAGTTCTTTTCTTAATGTTCCTCCTAAACCCATTTTACAAATTGAAGTACCCATCCTTCACACCCACAACTTTACTTTACAGCTTTTTGAATGTTCCAACACCAAGCAATACTTTTCAAGAGCATTTCAGAACAAGTTCTTTTCATAATGTCCCTCCTAAACCCATTTTACAATTTGAAGTACCCATCCTTTTCACCCACAACTTTACTTTACAGCTTTTTGAATGCTCCAACACCAAGCAATACTTTTCAAAGGCATTTCAGAACAAGTTCTTTTCTTAGTGACCGTCTTAAACCCATTTTACAAATTGAAGTACCCATCCTTTTCACACACAACTTTACTTTACAGCTTTTTGAATGCGCCAACACCAAGCAATACTTTTCAAGAGCATTTCAGAACAAGTTCTTTTCTTAATGTCCCTCCTAAACCCATTTTACAAATTGAAGTACCCATCCTTTACACTCACAGCTTTACTTTACAGCTTTTTGAATGTTCCAACACCAAGCAATACTTTTCAAAGGCATTTAAGAACAAGTTATTTTCTTAGTGACCGTCCTAAACCCATTTTACAAATTGTGATGGTTAGGTTATGTTTAGGTTTTTTAGGTTAGGTTAAGTTGGGTTAGGTTAGGTTAGCCTACGTACGCGTGCGTACGTAGGCTAACCTAACCTAACCTAACTTAACCTAACCTAACTTAATCTAGCCTAACCTAACCTAACTTAAACATGGAGAAATGTTTACTAAATGACCTAACCTAACTTAGCTAACCTAACCTAACTTACCTAACCTGACTTAACCTAATCTAATATAACCTAACTTAATCTAGTCTAACCTAACCTAACCTAACCATACTCGCCGGAAAATCCCCCCAAGCCTAACCTAACCTACCCATACTCGCCGGAAAATCCCCCCTTGTCGACTTTGTACCAGTTATATTATGTTAGATTATCTTTACTGGTCAGGATAATCTAACATAGTCTAACCTAATTTAAAAGTGGAGAAAACTAACCTCTAACCTAACCTAACCTAACCTAATCTAACCTATGGTTTTGGTATTTCTATGCTATATTGTGTAATTTTGTGGTTTTGCTAGTTTGGACTAAACTTCAACTCTAACTAAATCTCTAAGCTAAGATTATAGGATAAACCTCTAAGCTATAACCCTTAACTAAAACTAAATTAACAATAACTCTAACTAAAACCCTAAGCTAAGACTCTAAGCTAAAACTATAAACTCTTAACTATAACTAAACTAAACGAAACTTCAACCCTAACTAAAACTCTAATCTAAGACTTTAAGGTAAAACTCAAAAGTCTTAACTAAAACTATACTAAAACTCTAAATAAAACTCTAAGCTAAGACTTTAAGGTAAAACTCTAAACTCTTAACTAAAAGTAAACTAAGTTAGAACTCTAACTAAAACTCTAATCTAAGACTCCAAGCTAAAACTCTAAACCCTCAACTATAACTAAAATAAACTTCAACTCTAAGTAAAACTCTAAGCTAAGACTCTAAGGTAGAACTCTAAACTCTTAACTAAACTAAACTAGAACTTCAACAAAAACTCTGAGCTAAGACTCTAAGATAAAACTCTAAACTCTTAACTAAAACTAATCTAAACTAGAACTCTAAGTAAAACTCTGAGCTAAGACTCTAAGCTAAAAACTCTAAATTCTTAACTCTGACTAAACTAAACTTCCACTTAAATAAAATCTCTCAGATATGACTATATTATAAAAATCAAAACTCTTAACTAAACTAAACTATAACTCTAACAAAAACTCTAAACTACGTCTCTAAGATAAAAAACTCTAAATTCTTAACTATAAATGAACAAAACTTCAACTCTAACTATAAATCTAAGCTAAGACTCTAAGCTAAAACTCTAAACTCTTAACTAAAACTAAACTAAACTAAAACTCTAACAAAAACTCTAAGATAAGAATCTATTCTAAAACTTTAAACTCTTAACTGTTACTAAACTAAACTTCAACTCTAGCAAAACCTCTAAGCTAAGAATCAAAGCTAAAACTCTAAATTCTTAACTAAAACTAAACTAAACTAGAACTTCAATAAAAACTCTAAGCTAAGACTCCAAGCTAAAAACTCTAAACTCTTAACTAAAACTAAAATGAACTAGAACGCTAACAAAAACTCTAAGCTAAGACTCTAAGATAAAACTCTAAACTCTTAACTATTACTAAACTAAACTTCAAATATAACAAAAACTATAATCTAATACTCTAAGGTAAAACGATAAACTATTAACTAAAAGTAAAATAAAATAGACCTATAACTAAAAATCTAAGGTAAAACAACAAACTCTTAACTATAACTAAACTAAACTAGAACTCTAAGAAAAAATCTAAGCTAAGACTCTATGGTAAAATTCTAAAATCTTAGCTAAAACTAAACTAAAATAGAACTCTAAAAAAAACTATAAGATAAGACTCTAAGCTAAAACTCTAAACTCTTAAACTAAAACTTAACCAAACTATAACTTTATAAACTAGAACTCTAACATAAACTCTAAGCTAAGACTCTAAGCTAAAACTCTAAACTTTTAACTATTACTAAACTAAACTTCAACTTTAACAAAAACTCTAAGCTAAGACTCTAAGGTAAAACTCTAAAATCTTAACTAAAAGTAAACTAAACTAGAACTCTAAAAAAAACTCTAAATTAAGACTCTAAGCTAAAACTCTAAACTCATAACTAAAACTAAATTAAACTAGAACTCTAAAAAAAACTCTAAGCTAAGACTCAGCTAAAATTCAAAACTCTTAACTAAAACTTAACCGAACTATAACTTTAAGTAAAACTCTAAGCTATGACTCTAAGCTAAAACTCTAAATTCTTAACTGTAACTAAACTAAACTTTAACTCTGACTAAAACTCTAAGCTAAGACTCTATGGTAAAACTCTAAACTCTTAACTAAAACTAAATTAAACTAGAACTCT
The DNA here is from genome assembly GCF_049724085.1 of Artemia sp. Qi Xiang Cuo. Classification (NCBI taxonomy): domain Eukaryota; kingdom Metazoa; phylum Arthropoda; class Branchiopoda; order Anostraca; family Artemiidae; genus Artemia; species Artemia sp. Qi Xiang Cuo. The sequence goes on from NW_028297432.1 coordinate 1,946,807, forward strand.
AAATAAAACTAAGCTGGCTTTAAGCTAAAAACTCTAAACTCTTAACTAAAACTAAACTAAACTAGAACTCTAATTAAAACTCTAAGTCTAAGCTAAAACTCTAAACTAAAACTAAACTAAACTAGAACTTCAACAAAAACTCTAAACTAAGACTCTAAGTTAAAAACACTAAACTCTTAACTAAAACTAAACTAAGCTAAAACTCTAAGTTAAGACTCTAAGATGAAACTATAAACTCTTAAGTAAAACTAAAATTTAAAAAAAACTATAAGATAAGACTCTAATATAAAACTCTAAAATCTTAACTATAACTAAACTAAACTTCATATTTAACTAAAACTCTAAGATATGACTATAAGATAAAACTCTAAACTCTTAACTAAAACTAAAATAAAATAGAGCTCTAAAAAAAACTCTAAGCTAAGACTCTAAGCTGAAACTCTAAACTATTAACTAAAACTAAAGTAAACTAGAACTCTAATTAAAACTCTAAGTCTAAGCTAAAACTTTAAACTAAACTAGAACTTCAACAAAAAACACTAAACTAATACTATAATATATAAAATCTAAACTCTTAACTAAAAATAAACTAAACTAGAACTCTAACAAAAAATCTAAGCTAAGACTTAGTTAAAACTCGAAAATCTTAACTAAAACTTAACCAAACTATAACTTTATAAAATAGAGCCCTAACAGAAGCTCTAAGCTAAGACTCTAAGCTAAAACTCTAAACTCTTAACTATTAATAAACTAAACTTCAAATTTAAAAAAAACTCTAGTATAATACTACGATTTAAAACGAAAAAATATTAAATAAAAGTAAAATAAAATAGAACTCTAACTTAAAATAAAATTTTAAACAACAAATTCTTAAATAAAATTAAAGTAAACTAGAACGTTAACAAAAAATCTAAGATAGGACTCTAAGGTCAACTCTAAACTCTTAACTAAAACTAAAATAAACTAGAACTCTAGCAAAAACTGTAAGATAAGACTCAGTTAAAAATCGAAACTCTTAACTCGGCTAAAAACTTAGCTATAACTTTAAGTAAAACTCTAAGCTATGCCTCTAAGCTAAAACTCTAAATTCTTAACTGTAACTAAACTAAACTTTAACTCTAACTAAAACTCTAAGCTAAGACTCTACGGTAAAACTCTAAACTCTTAACTACAACTAAATTAAACTAGAACTCTAAATAAAACTAAGCTAAGACTCTAAGATAAAAAATCTAAACTCTTAACTAAAACTAAAATAAACTAGAAATCTAAATAAAAATCTAAGTATAATATAAAACTCTAAAATAAAACTAAATAAACTATAAATTCAACAAAAACACTAAAATAAAAATCTAATTTAAAAACACTAAAATATTAACTAGAACTGAACTAAGATAAGAATCTAATCCACTAATATAAGCTGAAAATATAAACTCTTGATTAAAAATAAACTTTGACAAAAACACTAAGCTAATACTCTATCTTAAAGATCTAAACTCTAAAATCATAATATACTAAAATACAACTTAAACAAAAAATATATTCTAAGTATAACAGCTAAAACTCTAAACTCTTAGATAAAACTAAAATTCCTTGGAGATCTAAAAAAAACTCAATATTGGCACATCGAGCTAAAACACTCAACTCTCGGAGAAAGCCAAACTAGTACAGAACTCTCATAAAAAATCTCCGTCTAATCTAAAACTCTAAACTAAAATAGAACTTCAACAAAAAACACTAAACTAAGACTCTAATCTATAAACTCTAAACTCTTAACTAAAACTAAACTAAACTAGAACTCTAACAAAAAATCTAAGCTAAGACTTAGTTAAAACTCGAAAATATTAACTAAAACTTAAAAAAACTATAAATTTATAAAATAGAGCCCTAACATAAGCTCTAATCTAAGACTCTAAGCTTAAACTCTAAACTCTTAACTATTACTAAACTAAACATTAACTTTAAAAAAATCTCTAAGCTAAGAATCTAGGGTAAAACACTAAACTCTTAACTAAAAGTAAACTAAACTAGAACTCTAACTGAAACTCAAAGGTAAAACATCAAATTCTGAACTAAAATAAACTAAACTAGAAATCTAAAAAAAACTTTAAGCTAAGACCCAAAGTTAAAACTCGAAACTATTAACAAAAACTAAACTAAGCTATAACTCTAACTAAAACTCTAAGATAAGACTCAGCTAAAACTGGAAACTCTTAACTAAAACTCAACCAAACTATAACTTTAAGTAAAACTCTAGGCTATGACTCTAAGCAAAAACTCTAAGTTCTTAACTGTAACTAAACTAAACTTTAACTCTAACTAAAACTCTAAGCTAAGACTCTATGGTAAAACTCTAAACTTTTAACTAAAACTAAATTAAACTAGAACTCTAAATAAAACTTAGCTAAGACTCTAAGCTAAAAACTCTAAACTCTTAACTAAAACTAAACTAAACTATAACTCTAATTAAAACTCTAAGTATAATCTAAAACTCTAAACTAAAACTAAACTAAACTAAAACTTCAACAAAAACTCAAAACTAATACTCTAAGCTAAAAACACTAAACTCTTAACTAAAACTAAACTAAACTAAAACTCTAAGTTAAGACTCTAAGCTAAAACTCTAAACTCTTGAGTAAAACTAAACTTTAAGCAAAACCGACCAAACTAGCTGATATGTTTGATCAAACAGTTCGTGGTAACGAACTGTAAGTAAGGAGCGACCCGGCTCAGTTGTAACCAAAACTCTAGAAAACGGGTTTTTGATACCAATAGATACATCAAAAGAATCAGATTTCAATGCTGATTTCAAATATATATATTTGATCAAGTTTAATGCTACCCATCAAAAGTTACGTGCCTGAGAAAATTTGGTTGATTTTCAAAAAAGGGGGAAAGACCTCGTAAAAGCTATAGAACTTTGATGAAAATCACACCATCATATTGAGCGTATCAGAGAACCCTACTATAGAGGTTTCAAGCTCATATCTACAAAAATGTGGAATTTTGAATTTTTTGCCAGAAGAAAGATCACGGATGCGTGTTTATTTGTTTTTTTGTTTTTTATGTTTTTTTTCCCAGGGGTGATCGTATCGACCCAGTGGTCCTAGAATATCATGGGAGGGCTCATTGGAACGGAAATTAAAAGTTCTAGTGCCGTTTTTAAGTGACCAAAAAAAATTGAGGGCAACTAGGCCCCCTCCCACGCATATTTTTTTCCCAAAGACACCCGATCAAAATTTTGAGATAGCCATTTTTTTCAACATGGTCGAAAATATGATAAATATGTCTTTTAGGATGACTTAATCCCCCGAAGTCCCCAGGGGGAGGGCTAAAATTTTTGAACTTTACCCAATGTTAACATATAGTATTGGTTATTGGGAAGTATACAGAAGTTTTCAGGAGGTTTTTTTCTGGTAGTGGGAGGGAAGGGTGGGTCGGGGGTTATGCTGGAGGATCTGTTCATGAAGGATGTTTTCATAGGGGAAGGGAAATTGCCATGAAGGGGGTGCCGGACTTGCCAGCATTATTTATTGGTTATTGGGAAGTATACAGACATTTTCAGGAAGGATTTTTTTCTGAAGGGGGGGGGAGTAGAAAGGACCCTAAAGGTCCCACGAGTACAACGTGGTTTATGGTTTTCTCACTGAGAATAAAAAAACAGAATTTTTCTCACTTGAAAAAACAGGAATTTTCTCACTTTTATTGATGTTTATTGGACGGTTATTAGTGTTGGTCAATTTATTTGATGTTTTTAATGGATTTCAACATCAATTTATGTCTGTTTTATGGTTTTTGTCAGTGAGAATGAAAAAACAGTATTTTTCTCACTTTGATGGATGTTTTCTGGATTATTGAGTTTAACGTGTTTCCAAGAGAATTGTTTCCGGGGAAGTTAATTAATGTCTGACAGATGACGTCAAGTTAATTAATGTCTTTGATTTATTTCCAAAGAGATTGTTTCCGGACGAATGTTTATTAATACATGACAGATGATGTCATGATTGATGGATTTTTCACGAAAGGGGAATTAGTTTGTTGTTTCTAAGGAGAATTATTGATTGACGAAAGGGGAATTAATTAATTGTTTCCAAAGAGAATTATTTCCGAGCGAATGACTATTAATTTATTTGGATTTCTACCAAGAGAATTGTTCCTGGGTGAATGTTTTAATCTTAGCGATGAAGAGATTCGCGCGCGAAAGGGTTTCTTAGTAATTTCAAATATGAAAGCACAGGGATGCCAAAAACAAAACGAACTCACTGAAATTACGTTTAGTGATTATTTGGGCGAAACCGTATTAGACATTTTAGGGAGATATTTCGGTAAAACAGTAAGAGACATTTTAAAAGATGATTTTAGAAGAGGTTTTAGAAAAGGATTTGAGGGTGAAACTCTGTGGTCATTATAATAAACAAGTTGTATTTGAACAGTGTTGTGAGGTCCTGTACCCCGACCCCAAAGGGCTACGATCCCCCTATCCCAACCCCCAAAGAAGCCAACGGTCCCCAAAGGTCCCCCGGCACCCCAAAGGGTCCCCTGAGCCACCATTTTTTAATACGTTTTTAGGCTTTATTTTATCTTTTCAGAACAAGTTATTTTCTTAATGTCCATCCTAAACCCATTTTACAAGTTGAAGTACCCATCCTTTTCACACACAACTTTACATTACAGCTTTTTGAATGCGCCAACACCAAGCAACTTTTCAAAAGCATTTCAGAACAAGTTCTTTTCTTAATGTCCCTCCTAAACCCATTTTACAAATTGAAGTACCCATCCTTCACACCCACAACTTTACTTTACAGCTTTTTGAATGTTCCAACACCAAGCAATACTTTTCAAGAGCATTTCAGAACAAGTTCTTTTCTTAATGTCCCTCCTAAACCCAGTTTACAAAATGAAGTACCCATCCTTTACACCCACAACTTTACTTTACAGCTTTTTGAATGTTCCAACACCAAGCAATACTTTTCAAAGGCATTTCAGAACAAGTTCTTTTCTTAATGACCGTCCTAAACCCATTTTACAAATTTAAGTACCAATCCTTTTCACACAAAAGTTTAATTTACAGCTTTTTGAATGCGCCAACACCAAGCAATACTTTTAAAGAACATTTCAGAACAAGTTCTTTTCTTAATGTCCCTCCAAAACCCATTTTACAAATTGAAGTACCCATCCTTTACACTCACAGCTTTACTTTACAGCTTTTTGAATGTTCCAACACCAAGCAATACTTTTCAAAGGCATTTCAGAACAAGTTCTTTTCTTAGTGACCGTCCTAAACCCATTTTACAAATTGTGATGGTTAGGTTATGTTTAGGTTGTTTATGTTAGGTTAGCCTACGTCCGCGTGAGCACGTTGGCTAACCTAACCTAACCTAACCTAACCTAACATAATTTAATATAAACTAACATAACCTAACTTAAACATGTAGAGATGTTTACTAACTAACCTAACTTAGCTAACCTAACCTAACTTACCTAACCTGACTTAACCTAATCTAATCTTACCTAACTTAATCTAGTCTAACCTAACCTAACCTAACCATACACGCCGGAAAATCACCCCAAGCCTAACCTAACCTAACCATACTCGCCGGAAAATCCCCCCAGGTCTACTGTGTAACAGTTAGATTAGTTTAGCTTATCATGAGCGGTCATGATAAGCTAACCTAATCTAACCTAATTTAAACGTGGAGAAACCTAACCTCTAACCTAACCTAACCTAACCTAATCTAACCTATGGTTTTGGTATTTCTATGCAATATTGTGTAATTTTGTGGTTATGCTAGTTTAGACTAAACTTCAACTCTAACTAAATCTCTATGCTAAGATTCTAGGCTAAACCTCTAAGCTATAACTCTTAAGTAAAACTAAAATAAAAAATAACAATAAATAAAACTCTAATCAACGAATCTAAGCTAAAACTCTAAACTCCTAACTAAAACTAAACTAAACTAAACTTAAACCCTAACTAAAACTCTAATCTAAGACTTTAAGGTAAAACTTAAAAGTCTTAACTAAAACTAAACTAAAACTCTAAATAAAACTCTAAGCTAAGACTTTAAGGTAAAACTCTAAACTCTTAACTATAAGTAAACTAAGCTAGAGCTCTAACTAAAACTCTAATCTAAGACTCAAAGATAAAACTCTAAAAACTTAACTAAAAATAAACTAAAATTCAACTCTAAGTAAAACTCTAATCTAAGACTCTAAGGTAGAAATCTAAACTATTAAATAAACTAAACTAGAACTTCAACAAAAACTCTAAGCTAAGACTCTAAGATAAAACTCTAAACTCTTAACTAAAACTAAACTAAACTAGAACTCTAAGTAAAACTCTGAGCTAAGACTCTAAGCTAAAAACTCTAAATTCTTAACTATGACTAAACTAAACTTCCACTTCAATAAAATCTATAAGCTATGACTATATTATAAAACTCTAAACTCTTAACTAAACTAAACTAGAACTCTAACAAAAACTCTAAATTACGTCTTTTAGCTAAAAAACTCCAAATTCTTAACTATAACTAAACAAAACTTCAACTCTAACTATAAATATAAGCTAAGACTCTAAGCTAAAACTCTAAACTCTTAACTAAAACTAAACTAAACTAAAACACTAACAAAAACTCTAAGCTAACACTCTAAGCTAAAACTCTAAACTCTTAACTATTACTAAACTAAAATTAAACTCTAACAAAAACTCTAAGCTAAGACTCTAAGATAAAACTCTAAACTACTAAATAAAACTAAATTGAAATAAAACTTCAATAAAAACTATGATATAAGTTTACAATCTAAAACCCATTAGATCTTAAATAGAAATAAACCGAACTATAACTCTAACAAAAAACTCTAAGCCAAGCATCTAATCTAAAACTCTAAACTCGAAACTAATGATGAACTAAAATTCAACCCTAAAAAAAGACATAGTATAAGAATCTGTTTTAAAACTCTAAATTCTTAAATAAAAGTAAAATAAAATAGAACTATAACTTAAACTATCATGTAAAACAACAAACACTTAAATAAAATTAAAATAAAAGAGATATCTAACTTAATACCTAAGATAGGACTCTTAGGTAAACTCCAAAATCTTAAGTAAAACTAAACTAAACTAGGAATCTAGCAAAAACTGAGATCAAAGAAAAAGTTAAAGCACTAAACTTTTAACTAAAAATTAACCAAACTATAAATTAACAAAATAGAGCCCTAAAATAAACTCAAATATAAGGCTAAAATATTAAACTAAAAACTCTAAACTATAGATAAACTTAACTACAACCTTAAAGAAAACCCTAGGCTAAGTCTATGAGGTCAGACTCTAAACTATTAAATATAACTACACTAAACTAGAACTCTAACTAAAACTCTAAGCTAAGATTCAAGGCTAAAGCTCTAAACTCTTAACTAAAACTAAACTAAACTAAAACTCTAACAAAAACTCTAAGCTAAGACTCAGCTAAAACTCGAAACTCTTAACTAAAACTTAAACAAACTATAACTTTAAGTAAAACTCTAAGCTATGACTCTAATGTAAAACTCTAAACTCTTAACTATTACTAAACTAAACTTCAACTCTAACAAAAACTCTAAGCTAAGACTCTATGGTAAAACTCTAAACTCTTAACAAAAACTAAATTAAACTAGAACTCTAAATAAAACTAAGCTGGCTCTAAGCTAAAAACTCTAAACTCTTAACTAAAACTAAACTAAACTAGAACTCTAATTAAAACTCTAAGTCTAAGCTAAAACTCTAAACTAAAACTAAACTAAACAAGAACTTCAACAAAAACTCTAAACTAAGACTCTAAGTTAAAAATACTAAACTCTTAACTAAAACTAAACTAAGCTAAGACTCTAAGCTACGACTCTAAGCTGAAACTATAAACTCTTGAGTAAAACTAAACTTTGACAAAAAATCTAATCTATGACTCTAATATAAAACTCTTAAATATAACGAAAATAAACTTCATATTTAAAAAAAACTCTAAGCTAAGACTATAATCTAAAACTCTAAAATATTAACTAAAACTAAACTAAACTAGAACTATAACAAAAACTCTAAGCTAAGACTCTAAGCTAAAACTCTAAACTCTTAAATAAAACTAAACTAAACTAGAACTCTAATTAAAACTCTAAGTCTAAGCTAAAACTTTAAACTAAACTAGAACTTCAACAAAAAACACTAAACTAAGACTCTAATCTATAAACTCTAAACTCTTAACTAAAACTAAACTAAACTAGAACTCTAACAAAAACTCTAAGCTAAGACTTAGTTAAAACTCGAAACTCTTAACTAAAACTTAACCAAACTATAACTTTATAAACTAGAACCCTAACAGAAACTCTAAGCTAAGACTCTAAGCTAAAACTCTAAACTCTTAACTATTACTAAACTAAACTTCAACTTTAACAAAAACTCTAAGCTAAGACTCTAAGGTAAAACACTAAACTCTTAACTAAAACTAAACTAAACGAGAACTCTAGCTTAAACTCTAAGGTAAAACATCAAATTCTTAACTAAAATTAAACTAAACTAGAACTCTAACAAAAACTCTAAGCTAGGACTCTATGCTAAAATTCTAAACTATTAACTAAAACTAAACTAAACTAGAACTCTAGCTAAAACACTAAGCTAAGACTCAGCTAAAACTCAAAACTCTTAACTGAAACTTAACCAAACTATAACTTTAAGTAAAACTCTAAGCTATGACTCTAAGCTAAAACTCTAAATTCTTAACTGTAACTAAACTAAACTTTAACTCTAACTAAAACTCTAAGCTAAGACTCTATGGTTAAACTCTAAACTCTTAACTGAAACTAAATTAAACTAGAACTCTAAAGAAAACTAAGCTAAGACTCTAAGCTAAAAACTCTAAACTCTTAACTAAAACTAAACTAAACTAGAACTCTAATTAAAACTCTAAGTCTACGCTAAAACTCTAGACTAAAACTAAACTAAACTAGAACTTCAACAAAAACTCTAAACTAAGACTCTAAGTTAAAAATACTAAAGTCTTAACTAAAACTAAACTAAGCTAAAACTCTAAGCTAAGACTCTAAGCTAAAACTCTAAACTCTTGAGTAAAACTAAACTTTAACAAAAACTCTAAGCTAAGACTCTAACATAAAACTCTAAACTCTTAACTATAACTAAACTAAACTTCATCTTTAACAAAAACTCTAATATAAGACTCTAATCTAAAACTCTAATCTCATAACTAAAAATAAAATAAACTAGAACTCTAAATAAAACACTATGCTAAGACTCAAATCTAAAACTATAAGCTCTTAACTAAAAATAAAATAAAATACAAATCTAATTAAAACTCCAAGTCTAAGGTAAACCTTTAAACTAAAATAGAACTTCAACAAAAACACTATACTAAGACTCTAATCTAAAAACTCTAAACTCTTGATTAAAACTAAAACTAAACTAGAACTCCAACTAAGATAAATTTAAAATAAGACTCTAAGCTAAAACTCTAAACTCTTAACTAAAACTAAACTAAAACTCTGAACTAAGTCTCCAAGGTAAAACAACAAACTCTTAACTATAACTAAACTAAACTAGACCTATAAAAAAAACTCTAAGCTATGTCTATAAGATAAAACAACTCTCTCTTAGATGTAGCTAACCCCAACTTGAGCAATTGCAAAAAAGCGTAGCTTAGGTTCTTATCAAAAACTCTAAACTCTTAACCGTGAGAAAACTTACACAGAACGCTGATAGAAATCTTGGTTAGTTATTCACACTTGAAAAAACGGGGCTCTTCTCTATATCTAAAACTAAACTAGAACTCTAACTAAAACTCTAAGCTAAGACTCTAAGCTAAAAATCTAAACTCTTAACTAGAACTAAACTGAACTAGAACTCTAACTAAAACTCTTAGCTATGACTCTAAGGTAAAACTCTAAACTCTTAACTATAACTTTACTAAACTATAACTTTAACTAAAACTCTAAGCTATGACTCTAAGGTAAAACTCTAAACTATTAACTATAATAAACTAAAATAGAACTCTAACTAAAACTCTAAGCTAAGACTCTAAGGTAAAACTCTAAACTCTTAAATAAAACTAAACTAAACTAGAACTCTAACAAAAACTCTAAGGTAACACTCTAAGCTAAAACTCGAAACTCTTAACTAAAACTTAACTAAACTACAACTTTAAGTAAAACTCTAAGCTATGACTCTAAGCTAAAACTCTAAATTCTTAACTGTAACTAAACTAAACTTCAACTCTAACTAGAACTCTAAGCTAACACTCTATGGTAAAACTCTAAACTCTTAACTAAAACTAAACTAAACTAGAATTATAACTAAAACTCTAAGCTAAGACTCTAAGCTAAAAACCATAAACTCTTAACTAAAACTAAACTAAACTAGAACTCTAACAAAAACTCTAAGCTAAGACTCTAAGCTAAAAAACTATAAACTATTAACTAAAAATAAAATAAACTAAACCTCTGAGATAAGGCTCTAAGATAAAACTCTAAGCTCTTTACTATTAATAAACTAAACTTCAACTTTAACAAAAACTCTAAGCTAAGACTCTAAGCTAAAAATCTAAACTCTTAACTATTACTAAAATAAACTTCAACTTTAATTAAAACTAAAAGCTAAGACTCTAAGCTAAAACTCTAAACTCTTAAATATTACTAAACTAAACTAGAACTTCAACAAAAACTCTATGCTAAGACTCTAAGCTAAAAACTCTAAACTCTTAAATAAAATTAAAATAAACTAGAACTCTAACAGAAAATAGAAGCTAAGACTCTAGGCTAAATCTCTAAACTCTTAACTATTACTCAACTAAACTTCAACTTTAACAAAAACTCTAAGCTAAGACTCTAAGCTAAAAATCTAAACCATTAAATAAAACTAAACTAGAATATAACATCAACAAAAACTCTAAGCTATGACTCTAATCTAAAAACTCTAAACTCTTAAATAAAACTAAAATAAACTAAAACTCTAACAAAAACTCTAAGCTAAGACTCTAAGGTAAAATTCCAAACTCTGAACTAAAACTAAACTAAACTAGAACTCTAACTAAAACTCTAAGCTATGACTCTAAGGTAAAACACCAAACTCTTAACTAAAACTAAACTAAACTAGAACTCCAACAAAAACTCTAAGCTAAGAACTCTAAACTCTTAACTAAAACAAAAATTATAACTCTAAGCTAAGACTCTAAGGTAAAACTCCAAACTCTTAACTATATCTAAACTAAACTAGAGCTCTAACAAAAACTCTAAGCTAAGACTAAGCTAAAACTCTAAACTCTTAACTATTACTAAACTAAACTTCAACTCTAACAAAAACTCTAAACTAAGACTCTAATCTAAAACACTAAACTATTTACTAAAACTAAACTAAACTAGAACTTCAACAAAAACTCTAAGCTAATACTCTAATCTAAAAACTCTAAACTATAAACTAAAGCTAAACTAGAACTCTAACAAAAAATCTAAGCTAAGACTCTTAGCTAAAACTCTAAACTCTTAGCTAAAACTAAACTAAACGAGAACTTTGAATAAAAATCTATACTATGACTCTATTTTAAAACATTAAACTCTTAACTAAAAGCAAACTAAACTAGACCTAACTTAAACTCAAAGGTAAAACATCAAACTCTTAACTAAAATTAAACTAAACTAGAACTTTAACAAAAAAACTCTAAGTTACTACTCTAAGCTAAAAATCGATTCTCTTAGCTAAAACTTATTCAAACTAAAACTTTAAGTAAAACTCTAAGGTATGACTCTAAGCTAAAACTCTAAATTCTTAACTGAAACTAAACTAAACTTCAACTCTAACTAAAATTCTAAGCTAAGACTCTAAGGTAAAACTCTAAACTCTTAACTAAAACTAAACTAAACTAGAACTCTAACAAAAACTCTAAGCTAAGACTCTAAGCTAAAACTCGAAACTCTTAACTAAAACTTAACCAAACTATTGCATGGTGTTGGAACATTCAAAAAAGCAGTATAGTAAAGTTGTGGGTGAAAAGGATGGGTACTTCAATTTGTAAAATGGGTTTAGGACGGTCACTAAGAAAAGAACTTGTTCTGAAACGCCTTTGAAAAGTATTGCTTGGTGTTGGAACATTCAAAAAGCTGTAAAGTAAAGTTGTGAGTGTAAAGGATGGGTACTTCAATTTGTAAAATGGGTTTAGGAGGGACATTAAGAAAAGAACTTGTTCTGAAATGCTCTTGAAAAGTATTGCTTCGTGTTGGCGCATTCAAAAAGCTGTAAAGTAAAGTTGTGTGTGAAAAGGATAGGTACTTCAATTTGTAAAATGGGCTTAGGACGGTCACTAAGAAAAGAACTTGTTCTGAAATGCCTTTGAAAAGTATTGCTTGGTGTTGGAACATTCAAAAAGCTGTAAAGTAAAGTTGTGGGTGTAAAGGATGGGTACTTCATTTTGTAAAATGGGTTTAGGAGGGACATTAAGAAAAGAACTTGTTCTGAAAAGCTCTTGAAAAGTATTGCTTGGTGTTGGATCATTCAAAAAGCTGCAAAGTAAAGTTGTGGGTGTAAAGGATGGGTACTTCAATTTGTAAAATGGGTTTAGGAGGGACATTAAGAAAAGAACTTGTTCTGAAATGCTCTTGAAAAGTATTACTTGGTGTTGGCGCATTCAAAAAGCTGTAAAGTAAAGTTGTGTGTGAAAAGGATGGGTACTTCAACTTGTAAAATGGGTTTAGGATGGACATTAAGAAAATAACTTGTTCTGAAAAGATATAATAAAGCCTAAATAAGTATTAAAAATGGTGGCTCTGGGGACCCTTTGGGGTGCGGGGGGACCTTTGGGGACCGATGGCTTCCTTAGGGGGATCGGAACCCTTTGGGGTTGGGGTAGAGGAGCTCACAACACTGTTCAAATACAATTTGTGTATTATAAGGACCAGAGAGTTTCACCCTCAAGTTCTCTTCTAAAACATCTTCTAAAAACATCTTTTAAAATGTCTCTAACTGTTTCGCCGAAATATTTCCCTAAAATGTCTAAAACGGTTTCGCCCAAATAATCCCTAAACGTAATTTCAGTGAGTTCCTTTTGTTTTTGGCATCCCTGTGCTGTCATATTTGAAATTACTAAGACATCCTTTCTCGCGCTAATCACTTCATCGCTAAGATCAAAACATTCGCCCGGAAACAATTCTCTTGGTAGAAATCCAAAGACATTAATAGACATTCGCTCGGAAACAATTCTCTTTGGAAACAACAAATTAATTCCCCTTTCGTGAATCAATAATTCTCCTTAGAAACAACAAACTAATTCCCCTTTCGTGACAAATCAATCAATCATGACATCATCTGTCAGGTATTAATAAACATTCGTCCGGAAACATTCTCTTTGGAAATAAATCAAAGACATTAATTAACTTGACGTCATCTGTCAGACATTAATTAACTTCCCCGGAAACAATTCTCTTGGAAACACGTTAAACTCAATAATCCAGAAAACATCCATCAAAGTGAGAAAAATACTGTTTTTTCATTCTCACGGACAAAAACCATAAAACAGACATAAATTGATGTTGAAATCCATGAAAAACATCAAATAAATTGACCAACACTCATAACCGTCCAATAAACAACCATAAAATTGAGAAAATTCCTGTTTTTTCAAGTGAGAAAAATTCTGTTTTTTTTTTCTCAGTGAGAAAACCATAAACCACGTTGTACTCATGGGACCTTTAGGGTCCTTTCTACTGGGGGGCTAGAGGAGGGGTTACTCTGGAGAATATTCCCGTGGAGGATGTTTCTTTGGGGTAAGGGACATTTCTATGAAGGGGGCACCGGATTTCCAAGCATTATTTAAAAAACGATCAGAAATTAAATAAAAAAAAAACAAGTTTTTTCAACTGAAAGTAAGAAGGAACATTAGAACTTAAAACGAACAGAAATTATAACGTATGTGAGGGGGTTCTCCCCCAAGTCAATACCTCGCTCTTTACGCTACAGTTTTTTTTAGTGCTTTCAAAAGTGCTATCTATTCTAATTAAACGGCCTTTGTGATTCTGGGGTTTGTGAATCAAATTTTTTTAACTTTTAACGTAAAGAGCGTAGTATTGACTAAGGGGAGAACCCCCTCATATACGTAATACATATATGTAATAAAAAAAACAATAAAAAAACAAGCGATACGGCTCAATAGTAATCGAAACTTTTAAAAACGGAATTTTGATGTCAATAAATATATCAAAAGAATGTGTTTATAATGCTGATTCTAAATATATAAATTTTATTAAGTTTAGCATTACTCATCAAAGGCTACGAGCCTGAGAAAATTTACTCGATTTTGTAAAGAGGGGTGAAACATCCCCTACAAGTGAAAGAATTTTAATGAAAATCACACCGTCAGAATCAGCGTATCAGAAAACCCTATTACATAGGTTTCAAGCTCATATCTGCAAAAATCTGCAACTTTTGTATTTTTTGCCAGAAGAAAAATATACGAATATAGAAAGATTAGTTACGTAAGTTAATTTGTAAAGATATCCATTTAGCAAAAGAAAAGTAAAATTTTTATGCAAATAAAAGCTGCATTAACTAAAAAACGATCAGAAATTAAATAAAAAAAACAAGTTTTTTTAACAGAAAGTAAGGAGCGACATTAAAACTTAAAACGAACAGAAATTATTCCGTATATGAAAGGGGCTGACCCCGCCACAACGCCTCGCGCGGTTCGGGCAAAGTTTTAGATGTGTGAAAACTTTATTTTTTAAAACAATAAAAAACTTTAGCGTAAATAGCGAGGCGTTGAGGAGGGGACAGCCCCTTGCATATACGGAATAATTTCTGTTCGTTTTAAGTTTTAATGTCGCTCCTTACTTTCAGTTTAAAAAACTTGTTTTTTTTTATTTAATTAATAGCAGAATCCATTCAGCTTCTCCTGTTTTCCCTATCTAAAAACAGCAAAGCTTTGACACAGACTGCAAATTCTGTCAAGCGAAAACGACCAAGTGACGTCTTCATACGAAACTAGCTGAAATGTTTGATCAAACAGTTCGTGGTAGCGAATTGTGAGTAAAGGGCTGGGCACACATTTCCAAATTCAAAAACACATTTCACAGATTTCCAAATCAGCGCCGATTTTAAAAGAAATCGGCGTCGATTTGAGATTGAAAAATTTTCTAGTTTTCGGCGTCGATTTACAAAATCAGCGCCGATTTTCATCATGACCATCACAAAAAATAGGGATACAAATAAATAATCAGCCAGAAGTACTTGCGGTAAAAGATCTCACTGCTGAGCTGAGAACTAAACTGAGAACTAGGCTGAAATCAATCGAGCAACTATTAATAAATTCCAGTTGACTATATCTGTCCATGATTTTTTGTTTGAAAATTTTGCGCAATAAATTTTTCTTTCAACAAATTTTTCTTACCGCTATTCCGCTATCGTTTGTCCACTGATGCTGAAATCGGTTTTTGAAATCAGCTACATGTGCCTAGCCTTTAAGGAGTGATGCAGCTCAATATTAACCGAAACTCTAAAAAATAGAGCCTTGATAACCATAGATGCACAAAAAAAATAAATAAAAATTGAATTTTAGTGCTTATTCTAAATATATAATATTCATCAAGTTTAATTTTACCCATCAAAAGTGACGACCCTGAAAAAATTTGACCGACTTTAGAAAAAGGAGGAAAGGTCCTATATACAAAAATGTGGAATTTTGCATTTTGTTGCCAGAAGAAAGATCACGGATGCGTGTTTGTTTATTTTTTGTTTGTTTTCTCCAGGGGTGATCGTACCAAACCAGTGATCCTAGAGGATCGAGAGAGGACCCATTTGATCGGAAATAAAAAGTTCTAGTACCCTTTTTAATTAGCAAAAAATATTGAAGGGCAGTGAGCCCCCACCCCATCCCACGCCTCTTTTTACGCCAATCCATCTCCCATTTTCTCGGTAACACGTTGTAATGCCTAAGGATATTAAGCTGAAATATTTGGGGAGTGTTGAGGGTATATCTAATGAAACTTTGTGGTTTTATCCAGTTATTTATTGTCATTCTATTCGTTAATTCTAAGTTTTACTTTTATACTTTTAAAATCCCCCCCCCAACTCAGATAGCAGGATGGAGGCATATATATCGAGAAATGACCCAGAAGAAGGAGTATGTTGGAGGAAAGGATGGTTGGTCGAAAAGTGAGATAGCATTTAAATTGAAGTTTGTGGCATCTTTTAGTAGTAGAGTGCTAACTTATACTTCTACCGGTCCTATAGGAATTCCCATGCTATTCTACGGGCCCTCTACACCTTTTCAAAGAGAGTCAGAACTCCCTCACACAGTTTGACGTAGACATTTTTTTTAAAATTGAAAACTAGAGATTATCAAATTGCGTATTTAGGAATGGTTTTGTAGGGAAAGCTGTCTATCAACCATGTGCTATCCACAGTTCCATTTCTTTGAAGTCTGTGCTATCAAGAGCGGTTTCTGATTTGTTTTGGACAATTACCTTTAGCCAACAATAGTCTGATATGAATGTGTCGGTAGATAGGATTTGCGAATTTGATCCTATTAGGGTGAAAAAAAGGGATTAATTAACTATAGTGTTGCCAGTCAAAAGCTATGAGTTTGAGAAAATTGCCTGATTATCGAAAAATAGAGAAACACCCTCCAAAAGTCGACAGGAATGGGATTGTCTTGAGGGGGGAATTTTCCATGGAAGAGGGGTGGGTATTTTTACGTGAAAAAACTTCAACCGTGCCCAGCCCCCCGCGATCAGAAATTAAATTATAAAAAAGTTTCTTCAACTGAAAGTAAGGAGCAATATCAAAATTTAAACGGACAGAAATAGAGGCTGTTTCCAAAGAATTAGGATTCATTAAATTTAGTGTTGCCAGTCAAAAGCTATGAGCTTGAGAAAATTGACTGATTATAGAAAGATGGGGAAACACCCTCCAAAAATCGACAGGAATGGAATTGTCTTGAGGAGGAATTTTCCATGGAAGAGGTGGAGGGTATTTCTACGTGAAAATAACTTCAAACGTGCCCAGCCCCCCGCAATCAGAAATTAAATTATAAAAAAGTTTATTCAACTGAAAGTAAGGAGTAACATCAAAACTTAAAACGAGCAGAAATAGAGGTTTTTTCCAAAGATTTAGGATTCATTAGGTTTTGTGTTCCCTGTCAAAAGCCATGAACTTGAGAAAATTGACTGATTATCGAAAAATGGAGAAACACCCTCCAAAAGTAGACAAGAATGGGATTGTCTTGAGGGGGGAATTTTTCATAGAAGAGGTGGAGGGTATTTTTAAGTGAAAACAACTTCAACCGAGCCCAGGCACTCGCGATCAGAAATTAAATTATAAAAAGTTTCTTCAACTGAAAGTAAGGAGCAACATCAAAACTTAAACGGGCAGAAATAGAGACTGTTTCCAAAGATTTATGATTCACTAACTTTAGTGTTCCATTTGGGAAGCTTTAATTTGGAAAAAATTGCCTTATTATCGAACTATGAAGAAACACTCGCCACACGTCGACCGGACTGAAGGTGCTTTGAGGGGGAATTTTCTCTGGAAGAGGTGGAGTGTCTTTTTAGACGAAAAGAACTTTAACATTACCCAGCCCCCCGCGAACAGAAATTAAATTACAAAAAGTTTCTTCAACTGAAAGTAAGGAGCAACATCAAAACTTAAACAGGTAGACATAGAGGCTGTTTCCAAAGATTTAGGATTCATTAACTTTAGTGTTGCCAGTCAAAAGCTATGAGCTTGAGAAAATTGCCTGATTATCGAAAAATAAAAAAAACCCTCCAAAAGTCGACAGGAATGGGATTGTCTTGAAGGGGGAATTTTCCATGGAAGAGGTGGAGGGTATTTTTACGTGAAAATAACTTCAACCGTGCCCAGCCCCCCGCGATCAGAAATTAAATTATAATAAGTTTCTTCAACTGAAAGTAAGGAGCAACATCAAAACTGAAACGGGCAGAAATAGAGGCTGTTTCCAAAGATTTAGGATTCATTAACTTTAGTGTTGCCAGTCAAAAGCTATGAGCTTGAGAATATTGCCTGATTATCGAAAAATGGAGAAACATCCTCCAAAAGTCGACAGGAATGGGATTGTCTTGAGGGGGGAATTTTCCATGGAAGAGGGTATTTTTACGTGAAAACAACTTCAACCGTGCCCAGCCCCCCGCGATCAGAAATTAAATTATAAAAAGTTTCTTCAACTGAAAGTAAGGAGCAGCATCATCAAAAGCTATGAGCTTTAGAAAATTGCCTGATTATCAAAAAATAGAGAAACACCCTCCAAAAGTCGACAGGAACGGAATTGTCTTGAGGGGGGAATTTTCCATGGAAGAGGGGAAGGGTATTTTTACATGAAACCAACTTCAACCGTGGCCCGCCCCCGCGATAATTTTTGGAGGGATGGGAGCAGGGTGTCTTAGTGTACTTATAGTACTGTACTGTGGGCCGAGTTGCTTGCGAAAAACCCGTGTGAATGACTTGAAATAAAAATTTTTAACATGAAATGGCTGAAAAGTGTTTGGGGGGAGAGTGGTATTAGTCTCTCATAGGCGTGTGTTGTCTGAAACCTATAAAATAAACTATTTCCGTAAAATCTGAGCTAATAATTCAGTATTTTTTTTCATAGAAACAAACTTTTTTTCTTTAAACTTCGAAATTTTTCAACTTCATTTATTTTTGTACATATCATAAAATTTCAAAATATGCTTACGGTTCTAACAATTGTGCTCTATGATTGGTCAGAGACATGATGTGGCTTTCCCACTGGTATTCTATGACCGGTTATCGACACTACCTAGTCTATTGCATGTATTAAATCAGTATTTTTACGCAGTCGAACGATAAACACATAAGTCATATCTTTAAAAAAAAAGTGAAGATGGAACATTTTAATAGAGTTTATTCACATAACAAGGTTATTGTAGCATTGAATGCCGACAAGGAGAAGTATTTAAACTATGAAACAAGTACAAGTGGTAGCACTATCGGAAAAGTATGCGTGCGTTGTCATGACAGTGAGAGTTTATATTTCTTTGGAGCACCCAAGAATTTCTATTATACAAAGGCTGGATATGCGAAAATATCATTCCCAGATATTATTACACTCAAAGGGAATGTCAACATAAAAATAATAGTTGATGATAGAAGACAACTTCTTGCTACTGCTGCAGGTAACACATTACCTATGGATACATCAAATCACCAGCTTTCGGGTATTAGCATTCAACGGAAGGCTAATAAAAGAAAGGCCTACTCTGCTACTAATATCGTAAACCATATCTTGTTTACGTGCCGAAACTGTTACCTGTGAGAAAATAATGTGTTAATAGACAGTGAAATTGCCAGAAAAATAAAAATGGCATTGTCAGAAAATATCACTACGGAATATAAAGCTGAAACGATGAAAAACAAAGCACCAGCAAACGTTACTGGCATTGATCAAAGAGTCAATGAATCAAATAATACCAAAGACGAAAAGCATATTGAGCCTGTTCATGAGACACCAGTAAAAATTGTGTATGATTCAAAATGGAATAAGGATTATTCTACTGATTACGGACTAAGAGAAGACAATAACTACAATATCAAGAGAGAACATGGTGAACTATTTTATGGAACAGATTCAAAATGTCCAAAGTTAATCATTGATTTCAATAAAGTATCATAATATATTTTTGTATTAATATTCTACATAGCATTATTTCATTAAAAATATTACATTGTTATGTGTTCATTATTTTGGAGAGTAAGCTAGCACATCAAGCGTTCAGAATGTCCATTAAAACATCGGAGATGTAAGAAAAGGAATTTGCGTACATCTATTGTCAGACACACTTTTTCAGTAAAATCTGAGTTATTAAGGGTTTTTGACCGTAAACTCTAGTTTTTTGTAAGAAAATTATGGAAAAAACAATTCTCTGGTTCAAATATGAAACTTAAGTCTATTTTAGGATCGAAAAATAAAACTATTTCCGTAGAATCTGAGCTAATAAGGGTTTTGACCGTAAACTCTAGTTTCTTGTAAGAAAATTATGGAAAATACAATTCTCTAGGTCAAATGTGAAACTTAAGGTGTGTGTAAGTTTTTGTGTGTGTGTGTGTAAGTTTTTTTTTTGTGTGTGTAATTATTTTTTTGTTTTTGTAATTTTTTTGTGTGTTTAAGTTTTTGTGTGTGTGTAATTGTTTATTTGTGTGTAAGTTTAAGTTTATTTGTAAGTTTTGTGTGTGTAAGTTTTTTTGTGTGTATGTTTTTGTGTGTGTGTGTATAAGTTTTTGTGTGTGTTTGTAAGATTTTGTGTGTGTGTGTGTTTGTAAGTTTATGTGTGTATGTAAGTTTTTTTTGCGTGTCTAAGTTTTTTTGTGTGTGTGTAATATTACTTGTGTGTTTAATTTTATGAGTGTGTAAAATTTTTTTTGTGTGTGTTTTAGTTTCTGTGTTTGTGTGTAAGTTTCTGTGTGTGTGTGTGTAAGTTGTTTTGTTGTTAAGTTTTTGTGTGTGTGTATTTTTTTGTGTGTTCTTAACTTTCTATTTTTTTTTAATTTTTTGTGTTAGAGTAAGTTTTTTTTGTGTGTCTGAGTTAGTTTTTATCTTTGTGTTACTTTTTGTGTGTTTGTAAGTTTTTTTTTTTTTTTATTTTTTTTTTGTGTTCGTTTAATTGTTTTTGTGTTTGTAAATTTGATTGTGTTTTTAAGGTTGTTTTTTTGTTTGTAAGTTTTTGTTTGTGTGTGTGTGCTTGTTTGTAAGTTTTTGTGCGTGTGTGTGTGTGTTAGATTGTTTTGTGTGTGTGTGTAAGTTTGGGCTTTTGTGTAAGTTTTTTTTGTGTGTTAGTTTTTTTGTGTGTGTGTAATTTTATTTTTGTGTGTAAATTTGTTTCTGCGTGTTATTGTTTTTTTGTGTGTAAGTTTGTGTGTGTGTGTAACTTTTTTTGTGTGTGTAATGTTTTGTGTGTGTGTGTAAGTTTTGTGTGTGTGTTAGTTTTTGTGTGTGTGTGTAAGTTTTTGTGTGTGTGTGTGTAAGTTTATGTGTGTGTAAGTTTTTTTTTGCTTGTATATGTTTTTTTGTGTGTTTGTGTAAGTTGGTATTCGCTCGTAAGTTTTTGCATGTTTGTAAGTTTTTTTGTGTGTGTGTGTGTGTAAGTTGTGTGTGTGTGTGTGTAAGTTTTTTTGTGTGCCCATTTTGAAATTGGAAAATATTAAATGTGAATTTCTTCTTTTTAAGTGTATTTCATGACATTCTAAGAGATGTAAACAAATTTTGCGCGCACGTAACCCCGTCTAAATTTTTTTTTCATAATTTCCTGAATTAAATTTCTGTATTGTGTATCCAAGAGGTGAATTAAAGAAAGAGTTCTTTTTTTTAACTTTTTTTCAACTTTTTTTTTACATGCCATTTTTATTTTTCTGGCAATTTCACTGTCTATTAACACATTATTTTTACACAGGTAAAAGTTTCGGCACGTAAACAAGATATAGTTTACGATATTAGTAGCAGAGTAAGCCTTTCTTCTATTAGCCTTCCGTTGAATGCTAATACCCGAAAGCTGATGATTAGATGTATCCGTAGGTAATGTGTTACCTGCAGCAGTAGCAAGAAGTTGTCCTCTATCATCAACTATTATTTTTATGTTGGCATTCCCTTTGAGTGTAATAATCTCTGGGAATGATAATTTCGCATATCCAGCATTTGTATACAAGAAATTCATAGATGGTCCAAAGAAATCTAAACTCTCACTGTAATGACAACGCAAGCTTACGCTTCCGATAGTATTACCACTTTTACTTGTTTCAAAGTTCGTATTATTTTCGTTGTTATCTTTCTTTGCTACAAAACCATTTTTATTTCAACAAACCTTATTAAAATTGTTCCATCTTCACTTTTTTTTAAGGATAAGACTTACGGGTTGATAGTACTACTGTGTAAAAAATACTGCTTTAAAATATGCATTAGACTAGGTAGTGTCGATAACCAGACCTAGAATGCCAGCGAGGAAGCCATATCATGTCTCTAAACAATATTAGAGTACAACTTTTGGAACCGTAAGCATATTTTGAAATTTTAAGATATGTACAAAAAGAAAAAAATAAATAAAGTTGATAAATTTCGAAGTTTAAAAAAAAAAGTTTGTTTTTATGAAAAAAAAACATATTGAATTGTAGTTCAGATTTTACGGGTATAGTTTTATTTTTAAATCCGAAAATAGACTTAAGTTTCACATTTGTACCAGAGAATTGTATATTCCATAATTTTCTTACAAAAAAAAACTAGAGTTTACCGCCAAAACCCTTATTAGCTCAGACTTTACGGAAATAGTTTATTTTATAGGTTTCAGACAACACACGCCTATGAGAGACTAATACCCATCTCCCCCAAAACACTTTTCAGCCAATTCTTGTTAAAAATTTTTATTTCAAGTCATTCACACGGGTTTTTCGCTAGCAACTCGGCCAACAGTACAGCACTATAAGTACTTTTAAGACAGCCCGCTCCCATCCCTCCAAAAATTATCGCGGGGGGCGGGCCACGGTTGAAGTTGGTTTCATGTAAAAATGCCCTTCCCCTCTTCCATGGAAAATTCCCCCCTCATGACAATTCCGTTCTTGTCGACATTTGAAGGGTGTTTCCCTATTTTTCGATAATCAGGCAATTTTCTCAAGCTCATAGCTTTTGATGATGCTGCTCCTTACCTTCAGTTGAAGAAACTTTTTATAATTTAATTTATGATCGGGGGGGGCTGGGCACGGTTGAAGTTGTTTTCACGTAAAAATACCCTCCTCCTCTTCCATGGAAAATTCCCCCCTCAAGACAATCCTATTCCTGTCGACCTTTGGAGGGTGTTTCTCCATTTTTCGATAATCAGGCAATTTTCTCAAGCTCATAGCTTTTGACTGGCACAACTAAAGTTAATGAATCCTAAATCTTTGGAAACAGCCTCTATTTCTGCCCGTTTAAGTTTTGATGTTGCTCCTTACTTTCAGTTGAAGAAACTTTTTATAATTTAATTTCTGATCGCAGGGGGGGGGGCGGGGCACGGTTGAAGTTGTAGTCACGTAAAAATACCCTCCACCTCTTCCATGGAAAATTCCCCCCTCAAGACAATCCCATTCCTGTTGACTTTTGAAGGGTGTCTTTTCATTTTTCGATAATCAGGCAATTTTTTCAAACTCATAGGTTTTGACTGGCAACAGTAAAGATAATGAATCCTAAATCTTTAGAAACAGCGTCTATTTCTACCCGTTTAAATTTTGATGTTGCTCCTTGCTTTAAGTTGAAGAAAATTTTTTATAATTTAATTTCCGATCGCGGGGGGCTGGGCACGGTTGAAGTTTTTTTCACGTAAAAATACCCTCCACCTCTTCCATGGAAAATTCCCCCCTCAAGACAATCGCATTCCTGTTGACTTTTGGAGGGTGTTTCTCCATTTTTCGATAATCAGGCAATTTTCTCAAGCTCATAGCTTTTGACTGGCAACACTAAAGTTAATGAATCCTAAATCTTTGGAAACAGCCTCTATTTCTACCCGTTTAAGTTTTGATGTTGCTCCTTAATTTCAGTTGAAGAAACTTTTTTATAATTTAATTTCTGATCGCGGGGGGCTGGGCACGGTTGAAGTGGTTTTCACGTAAAAATACCCTCCACCTCTTCCATGGAAAATTCCCCTGTCAAGACAATCCCATTCCTGTCGACTTTTTGAGGGTGTTTCTCCATTTTTCGATAATCTGGCAATTTTCTCAAGCTCATAGCTTTTGACTGGCAACACTAAAGTTAATGAATCCTAAATCTTTGGAAACAGCCTCTATTTCTACCCGTTTAAGTTTTGATGTTGCTCCTTACTTTCAGTTGAAGAAACTTTTGTATAATTTAATTTCTGATCGCGGGGGGCCTGGCACGGTTGAAGTTGTTTTCACGTAAAAATACCCTCCCCCTCTTCCATGGAAAATTCCCCCCTCAAGACAATCCCATTCCTGTTGACTTTTGGAGGGTGTTTCTTTATTTTTCGATAATCAGGCAATTTTCTCAAACTCATAGCTTTTGACTGGCAACACTAAAGTTAATGAATCCTAAATCTTTGGAAACAGCCTCTATTTCTGCCCGTTTAAGTTTTGATGTTGCTCCTTACTTTCAGTTTAAGAAACTTTTTTATAATTTAATTTCTGATCGCGGGGGGCTGAGCACGGTTGAAGTTATTTTCACGTACAAATACACTCCACCTCTTCGTTGGAAAATTCCCCCCTCAAGACAATCCCATTCCTGTCGACTTTTGGAGGGTGTTTCTCTATTTTTCGATAATCAGGCAATTGTCTCAATCTCATAGCTTTTGACTGGCAACACTAAAGTTAATGAATCCCTTTTTTTCCACCTAATACGATCAAATTCGCAAATCCTATCTACCGACACATTCATATCAGACTATTGTTGGCTAAAGGCAATTGTCCAAAACAAATCAGAAACCGCTCTTGATAGCACAGACTTCAAAGAAATGGAACTGTGGATAACACATGGTTGACAGACAGCTTTCCCTACAAAACCATTCCTAAATACGCAATTTGATAATCTCTAGTTTTCGATTTAAAAAAAAATGTCTACGTCAAACTGTGTGAGTGAGTTCTGACTCTCTTTGAAAAGGTGTAGAAGGCCCGTAGAACTGCATGGGAATTCCTATAGGACCGGTAGAAGTATAAGTTAGCACTCTACTTTTAGTATTGTCTCTTCTTCGCAAGAAAAATCTTCCTTCACATTTAAATTGTCAAATGAACTTTTATTCTTTTCTATCTTCTCTCCTACATCTTCATAACGGTTGAATATTCTGGAAATGTTTCGTGCATCTCTCTTTAACACTATTCTTTAACACTAATTGAAGTCTTGTTCCTATCTTTACCTGAGACTAGTTTTGGGCGATATCTTAATTAAACGATATATCGATATTTTTACTTTCGATATTTTTGATCAATATTTTGTCCAGAGGAACTGTAGGGTTTGAACTTCAGGAACAAAAATTCCATGGCAAAATTTGCAAATAAAGAGTATTTTGCAAATTTTAATTTAAATTTTAATTGCACATCATCTAAATTTTTAATAAAATAAATAAACCTCCATTACATAAATGAGCATTACAAAAACCCTGATGTGGAATAACTCGGGCTCAGGAAAAATAAAAAAAAACTACTGGCTATTTTTGGCTATTCAAATCTGAAACATGTCAATATTTTCCCCTAAAAATTAGTTCAGACTTTCAGTGATTAAATAAAAAAATCGCTTTTTTTCAACTGAAAGTAAGGAGCAACATTAAAACTTAAAAAGAACAGAAATCTTCCTGTATATAAGGTGGGCAGCCCCTCCTCAATACCTCCCTCATTACGCCAAATTTTCTTTTTGTATTTTAAAAACATCCTGGATCTAATTAAACTGCTGTTGTGTTTTAAGAGTTGTTCTTAAATAATTGGGACAAAAAGTTAAAATTAGCGTAAAGATCGAGGTATTGAGGAGGAGGATCCACCCTCATACGCGGATTAATTTCTGTTCGTTTTAATGTTGCTCCTTACTTTTAGTTGAAAAAATTAGTTTTTTTCTTATTTAATTTCTGATCGTTTTTCAAATAATTGCGGAAGATACACCTTTTCTCTCCATCGAAAACCTACCCAAGAAAATTTTTCCTTGGAAAAATTCTCCTGCATAAGATCCCCCTTCTCCCAGGCAATTCCATTTCTGCTGAAAATTCCCATAAAAAAACTTCTTGCGGCGATTCCGCCTGGAAAATTGTTTTTAACTTACCTTCGTTTGAAAAAAAGACTTGTTTTTCTTTTAATTTTTAATTGTTTTTCAGTTTTATGACAGAAATCCTCCCTCCGTGGAAAACATTTCCTGGAAATTCTCCCCACCTAATGTCTCAATGGAAGGTTTCTCCCATGTAAAATTCTCCCACTGAGAATCTCTCCAGTGGAAAATTACAACCCCCACGTAAATATCCCCAGACAACTTAAGTCCTTTGAAAATTTTACCTGGGCTGTTTCCTCGAAATATCTTCAAATATAAAATTGAAATGGCAAAGAGAAAGTAGGTCAAATAAAATGAATTTCTTATATGAATTCTGGTAAGTTCCCCCGTGTATAGTTTCCCTTTTAAACTTTATCCATGGAAACTTCCCTCCTCACGGAAAGTTCTCTCCTTAGAAAGTCCCACCACAGAAATTTCTCCCCACAGAAAAATCACCCACCCCCAAAAATATCTGTTTACTTCCCAATAACAGCTATACGTAAACACTAGACAAATTTCATAACTTACAACCCTTTCCCCAGGGACTTGCAGGGTCGTGTCATCCCCATCAGACATAATTACTTGACCTTTCAATAATACTGATCAAAATGGCTATCTCAAAATGTTGATCAGGTGACTTTGGGAAAAAGAAGCATGGGAGGGAGGGGAAATCTAGTTGCCCTCTGATCGTTTTGGCCACAAAAGGGGGAACTAGAACTTTAATTTCCGTTTGAGCAACCCCTCTCCCGATCTTATACAACCATTGGTTCGATGCGATCACCCTGGCAAAAAAAATAAAAACAACAGAACCAATAAACACACATCTGTCATCTTTCTTCTGGCAAAAATTACAAAATTTCACATTTTTGCACATGGTAGCTAGAAACCTTGCAGTATGATTTTCTGATATGCCGAATCTGACAATGCGATTTTTATTAAGATGCTTTGACTTTTTAGAGGCGTTCTCACTCTGTCTAAGATCAATTTCTATATAAATTTTCATTAAAATTTTCTGAGGCTCGTAGCTTTTGATGGGTATATGAAACTTGATGAATTTTATATATCTGGAGTCGGCATAAAGAGGCAATTCATTTGATGCATCTATTGTTATCAAAATTCCATGTTTTAGGGATTTGGTTGTTATTGGGCCGAGTTGCTCCTTACTTATAGATTGTTACCACAAACTATTTGAATAACTGATCAGGCTGGAATCCACTTTCAGAAAGGACATTGGTGGCGGACATGGACACTAATTTTATTTCAATTTCGTATAGGTATTTCTGAGACCCATATTACAAGACTTCCACGACTTGAGTGGATCAGTTTTTCTTGGAACTAAAGACTCTCTACTGAAAATCTGTAGAGCCTTGATAGATGCAGCTACTGACGAAGCTTGCTTTGCAATGACTACTGAAACTCCGTCACGTGCCCCCACATACTGGCTGGATTCTTTAGTGGCTAAATCAGAGGGACTGTGACGGCACTTGGTTCTGTTGATACAGATTCCAGTAAGGCCAAATCCATGTATATTGCTATTTTACTCTCAACTTGGAGATGGTCCTCATAGTTAATACACAATTTTTAGAAACTTGAATTTAGGTATGTTGCAATCGTGACCTGACCTGGAGTGTGATCTGAGCAAGGCCTATGAGCTTAGAATATATTTTATATTGCCAAGACTTTATGAGGTTCTCAGCAACATTTTAGAGTCCACCCACACTCAACGTAGATTAAGAACAGGCATTTGTCAACATATGGATACGCCTGTGCATGCTGTGCATCAGCCTATATGAGTTAGTGGATTGAATACATTGTTCTTCTTCTCGGCCATTTGCGAAACAAATTGCTATGTTGGATATTTTCTGCTGGACGTTCACCGGTATATGCCAGAAAAAGCCGAAATAATATCGTTTTCGATATCGATATATAGGTTTTGATATTGAAATTTGGTGCGATATATCGATATCAATATCTAATATCGCCCAACACTACCTGAGACTCACTTGTAATTAACTTAAGTGTATTAAAGCTAAAGGTATCAAATATAAAACAATATGCAACATTACAGAACAGAGTCTTCATTTTAACTTCTATATACATTTAAAAAGAATTTTTTTTTAGCTTAGATATTTTTATAGATAGTTGCAAAATAAATTCATTTTGATTATAATCTTTTTTTTAGTCTAAGTAGGCTTTCAAGTAAACCAACTATAGAAAATATAGTGATAGAAAGCGCAATGGGAATTGATTACATTTCTCCCCACTGAAATACGCAAATACAAAAAGTAAGCAATATTGATTGAATCTTATGTCAATTTTATAGCTATTTTCAATAGCTGAACAACAATTTGTTCAAAAGCAGTACCCACCAAAACACATTCACATAAAAATTCTGTAATAGTCAATTAGCTTTGAAACGAAGAGGATTTTTTTACAGCTTATGAAAATGCGTACGATTTATATATTGACCAGAAGATATCGATGTATACATATTTTCATATACCATGTTTGCCAATCTAACACTTATCATTCAGAATTTCTTGTGTTCAGTAATATTTGTCGAAAGCTCGAGATAGCTATTTTAAGGAACCTTTGTTTGAATTTTAGATTTTGGGGAATCTTGTTTAAGTTTAGTAGATACTTACAAAATAAATTCCTTTCAACCATAATCTGGCTTTTTTAAAGTCTAAGAAGGCTTTCAATTCAAAAAAAATATATATACAAAATCTAGTGTCAAAAAGTGGGATGGGAATGGGTCACAGTTCTCATCACTCATATGCATACAACAACAGCTATGGAGATTAAATCTTATGTCAGTTTGTTCTATTTTCTATAATTAAACATCAATTGGGTTCAAAAACAGTTCCCACAAGACAACAAAAAAAGAAATATAAAAGTAAATAAGTCAAGTTCCGTAACAAAATAATAAAAAAAAATTATTTTCGGGTTTAGGTTAGACTGTGAAAAAAAACGTATATATATATATATATATATATATATATATATATATATATATATATATATATATATATATATATATATATATATAAAATATGTTTTATGATCCGGAATAACATAATTTTTTTTCTTCGTTTTTAAGAATGTTTCATATTAAAGGACCATTCAGTTCGAATGAAACTTAGCATCTTATGTATATCATACATAAAACTCAAAGGAATGATTTCTTTCCTTTGTATGTCGAAGTGATCTAAAAAGATTAATTGAAAGTTCGAAAAAATTAATAAGTACGTTGAAAACCGTAAATAAATTTTCTTAATCACGAAAGTTATTCGTTTTCTGGATAGTCCCTTTTAATGATTTTCATATGATTGAGTTTTTCTCTCTAAATAAATACCTAATATGTGATTGTATTATGCGAGTATTAAACATAATTTATTATCCACAAATCTTTCTTATATGTAAATATTTTCTGTTAAATAAAGTAGAAACTAAGAATTTTTTTTTCATTATAGGAACATACAGTTCGATCATGTTTTACCGTATCAGGATTTAAACGAAGGCTTAAGAATGAATGAAATTTTCGCAGCGGTATGCCTTTCAGAAGCAGTGGCGTAATTTTGTCAAAATCTGGGGGGGGGGGCAAATTTGGAGCCAATTTTCCAAAATCAAGTTAAAATGATAATGAAAACTGAAAAATGATCTTTCTTTTCTTTATTTTTTATATTCCTTTTTTAATCATCTATTAAAGAGAAGAACATCTACTTAATGAAGAGAACTTTTTTTGTGTAATTTTGTGCTGGCTATTTTCTTCTTCTTAAAAAAAACAAAAAACTTCTTAATATCAAAAAATATACAAATCCTTTTCTAATACAACATTTCTAACATTAAACTACTCATATAACATCTCAATAATAATAATAATAAAAAAAACAATATAAAAACAAACCTTCCTACAGCTATCAAATAGCCTACATTACTTCTGCGTTCCATAGCCACCATACTCTACTATTTACTCTAATTAATAAAAAAAAATTCCACAAAACATGTTTTTAGAAAAAAGTAAAGAACTCCATTAAACCAAAAATGAGCAAAAATATAATTAAATAATATAAAACTACCACAAATAAGCATCAATAAAAGAACGAAACCCGAAACGAACAGAAATTACAATAAATAGCTGAGTCAGACTCAAAACGAGCAGAAATTAATATGAGTAGGGCTCAAAACCCCTATGCTTTCTAAATACCAGAACATAATTTGCGCTATAACTAAAAAAAAGTACAAATGAATGTGCATTGCTAGTTTACTATACATATGCTGATATTTATTCCTCAAATCTTAATTAATTTTTAACTTATTAAAGCTATAAAGGTGAAAACATAAAAAAAAATTCAGTAAAGTGCAAATTATGTTCTGACTTTTTGACAGCATAAGGGTTTTGAGCCCAACTTATATTAATTTCTGCTCGTTTTGAGCCTGACTCTGTTATTTGTTTTAATCATAAATAAAACAACATAAACAGGTGATTGGGCGCAGCCAGCTGACTGACCGTATTTCTAACAATAGGCTATACGACAAATGTGGTTCAATACCGCTCTCTAGGGCTATAATGAAAGTAAGGTTGAGGTGGTTAGGGCACGTTGTGCGGATGAAGGATGAAATATTGCTGAAGATTGTTCTTTTCGGCCAACCATCTAGGGCTAAACGGAAAGCAGGTCGTCCCCGTCTGGGGTGGGAGGACGTCATAAAGAAAGATTTAAAGGAAATGCGAACTTCGTGGGCGGGTGTAAAAAGGGAGGCTTTGAATTGATTGGGATGGAGGAGAAGCGTGCGTAGCTGTGTTGGCCTCAGGCGGCTTGGTGCTGCGGTGAGTTGTTAGTAGTAGTAGTAAAAAGCAAGGCCGTACTCAGGATTTTTTTTCGGAGGGGGTTTTACCAAAAAAAAAATTTTGGGGGGGGGGGGGTTACACAAAAAAAATCTCAAAAAACGCATACAAAATTCGTTTATATCCATTTTTGTTAAGTTTTTACGAGTCAGACAAACATTTCGGGGGGGGGCGATGGTTCAAACTCCCTAACCTACCCTCTGGGTACGGCCTTTGCAAAAAGTATAAAACAAACACTATCAAACAGTTCGTGGAAACAAAACTGTAAGTAAGGAGCGACTCAACCCAATTGTAACCGAAACTCTGAAAAACAGAATTTTGATAACAATAGATACATCAAAAGGATTGGATTTTAATTAATGCTAACCATTAAAAATACAAACCTGAGAAAATTTGCCTTATTTTTGAAAAAGGGGAAACATCCCCTTAAAGTCATGGAATTTATTGAAAATCACACCATCAGATTCAACATATCAGAGAACCCAGCTGTAGAGGTTTTAAGCTCCCCATCTGCAGAAATGTGGAATTTTGGATTTTTTTTTGTCATGAGAATGATCAAAGATGCGTATTTATTTGTTTGTTTGTTGTTGTTTTTTCTTTTCTTCCCAGAGGTAGTCGTATCCAACAAATGATTCTAGAAAATCGAGAGAGGGTTCATTTGAACGGAAATTACAAGTTCTAGCGCCCTTTTTAAGTGACCAAAAATTGAAGGGCAGGTATCCCCCCTCCCACGCCCTTTTCCCCAAAGTTTTCTCATTAGAACTTTGAGATAGCCATTTTGTTCACCATAGTTGAATGGTTCAATAGTTATGCCTTTGGGGATCACGCGACCACCCACTGTCACCGGGGAAGGGATACAAGCATATGAAATTTAGCCATTGTTTACATATAGTATTTGTTATTGGGAAGCAGAGACATTTTTTATGGGAGAGGGTGGATTTTCTGGTAATAGATTTTCTATGTTTGAATTTTTTCATTGGGAAGGAAGATTCCGATGGCAAACTTTCCAAAGGAAATTTTACACGCTGATATTTACCAGAATTCATATACGAAATGGTTTTATTTGTCTTCCTTTCTCGTTGACAACTGCATTTAACATGCGGAGATTTTCTGGGGGAATTGTATGGGAAAATTTTCAGCTAAGTTGGAATTCCTTGGGGAATTTTTCGAGAGGGAGTAGAATTTCCTGGAGAGAAACTTCCTATTGGGCGGAAGGAGAATTTTCGGGAAAATTTTTCTACATATGGGGATTCTGCAAAGACCTGAAAAACGATCAGAAATTAAATAAAAACAAGTATTTTTTCAAGCAAAAGAGTAGAGAGGGAGGTGCTACTCCGATCAGGACCACGTGGTTTATGGTTTTCTCACTGAGAATGGAAAAACAGTATTTTTCTCACTTGAAAAAACAGGAACTTTCTCACATTTATGTCTGTTTTCATGGATGGTTATGTGCGTTGGTCAATTTATTTGATGTTTTTCATGGATGTCAACAGCAGTTCATGTCTGTTTTATGGCTTTTGTCAGAGAGAATGGAAAAACAGGAACTTTCTCACTTTCATGGATTATTGAGTCATTAATCAAATTGTTTCCGAGCAAGGTTAATTAATGTCTGACAGATGACGTCAAGTTAATTAATGTCTTTCATGTATTTCCAAAGAGAATGTTTCCGGGGCAAAGTTTCGATCACACGTGACAGTTGATGTCATGATTGATTGATTGACATGAAATGGGAATTAATTTTTTGTTTCTAAAGAGAATTGATTCACGAAAGGGGAATTAATTTGTTGTTTCTAAAGAGAACTGTCTCCGAGCGAATGTTTAGATCTTAGCGATGAAGAGATTGATTCACGAAAGGGTTTCCAAATAATTTGAAATGTGTCAGCGCAGAGATGCCAAACAAAAGGATTACGCTGATATTACGTTTAGGGATTATTTGGGCGAAACCGTTCTAACCATTTTATGGAATTATTTCGGCGAAACAGTTAGAGACATTTTAAAAGATGATTTAAAAGATGATTTTAGAAGAGAATTTAAGGGTGAAACTCCGTGGTCGTTATAATACACAAGTTGTATTTTAACAGCGTCGTGAGGTCCCCTACCCCAACCCCAAAGGGTTGCGATCCCCCTACCCCAACCCCCAAGGGTTCCCATCTGCCTACCCCGACCCCGAAGGAAGCTCCCAGGACTCAAAGGTCCCTCAAGCTCCCAAAGGGCCCCCACACCCCCAAAGGCCCAACCCCCGCCCCCAAACGCCCCCCCCCCGCCCCCCAACGCCCAACCGGCACCCAAAAGACCACCGGGCTCCCAAAGGACCACCCGGCCCTCAAGGGTCCCACAGACCCTCAAAGGCTCTCCCCGAGCCCCGTCTTTCGTTGATGTGTGTTGTCTGAAACTTATGATTTGGGATATGTAAATTACTATTTCGGACTTTTCTGAGCTAGATTTCTTAGTATTTCGTTGGTGTGTGTTGTCTGAAACCTATGATTTGGGATGGATGGATTGCAATTTTTGACTTTTCTGAGCTGGATTTCTGAGCCGTTCATAGGTGTGTGTTGTCTGAAACTTATGATTTGGGATATGTAAATTTGCTATTTCCGGCTTTTATTAGCTAGGTTTCTCAGCCTTTCATAGGTGTGTGTTGTCAGAAAATTATGATTTGGGATGTTTAGTTTGCTATTTGGACTTTTCAGAGCTATGATTCTTAGTCCCTCATAGGTGTTTGTTGTCTGAAACCTATAGTTTGGGATAAGTAGTTTGCTATTTCAGGATTTATGAGCTAGGTTTCTTAGCCTTTCGTAGGTGTGTGTTGACTGAAACTTATGATTTGGGATATGTAAATTACTATTTCGGACTTTTCTGAGTTGGATTTCTTAGTCTTTCATAGGTATGTGTTGTCTGAAACCTATGATTTGGGATGTGTGGGTTGCTATTTTTTGACTTTTCCGAGCTGGATTTCTTAGCCGTTCATAGGTGAGTGCTGTCTGAAACTTATGATTTAGGATGATTAAATTTGCTGTTTCCGGCTTTTATTAGCTAGGTTTCTTAGCCTTTCATAGGTGTGTGTTGTCAGAAAATTATGATTTGGGATGTGTAGTTTACTATTTGGACTTTTCAGAGCTAGGATTCTTAGTCCATCATATGTGTTTGTTGTCTGAAACCAATAGTTTGGGATTAGTAGTTTGCTATTTCAGGCTTTTATGAGCTAGGTTTCTTAGCCTTTCATAGGTATGTGTTGTCTGAACCCTATGATTTGGGATATGTAAATTACTATTTAGGGCTTTTCTAAGCTAGATTTCTTAGTCTTTCGTTGGGGTGTGTTGTCTGAAACCTATGATTTGGGGGTGTGTGGGTTGCTATTTTTGACTTTTCTGAGCTGGATTTCTTAGCCTTTCATAGGTGTTTGTTGTCTGAAACCTTTAGTTTGGGATGAGTAGTTTGCTATTTTTGACTTTTCTGAGCTAGGTTTCTTAGCCATTCATAGGTATGTGCTGTCTGAAAATTATGATTTGGGATGTGTAGTTTGCTTGTTGGACTTTTCAGAGCTAGGATTCTTAGTCTCTCATAGGCGTCTGTTGTCTGAAACTTCTAGTTCGGGATGAATAATTTGTTATTTCAGGCTTTTCTGAGCTAAGTTTTCATAGTATTTAGAAGGCTAACTTTGTACGAAACGAATGACTTGTATTATGTACGGTACTAGTTCGGGCTTTTCAAATCTATATTTTCTAGTCTTTCGCTGTTATGTTTTTTTTTAAACATATGATATGGGATGGGTGGATTGCTATTTTTGACTATTCTGAGCTGGATCTCTTAGTCTTTCATAGGTGTTTGTTGTCTGAAACCTATGATTTGGGATGTTCTTAGTCTTTCCTTGGTGTGTGTTGTCTGAAACCTATGATTTGGGATGTGTGGGTTGCTGTTTTTTGACCTTTCTGAGCTGGATTTCATAGCCTTTCGTAGGTGTGTGTTGACTGAAACCTATGATTTGGGATGGTTAATTTGCTATTTTTGACTTCTGAGCTAGATTTCTTTGCCTTTCATAGGTGCGTGCTTTGAGAAAATTATGATTTGGGAGGTGTAGTTTGCTTTTTGGACTTTTCAGAGCTAGGATTCTTAGTCACTCATAGGTGTTTGTTGTCTGAAACTTCGAGTTTGGGATGAGTAGTTGGCTATTTCAGACTTTTCTGGGCCAAGGTTTCTTAGTATTTCGTAGGTAAATGTTGTCTGAAGCTTATGATTTGGGATATGTAAATTACTATTTCGGGCTTTTCTGAGTTGGATTTCTTAGTCTTTCATAGGTGTGTGGTGTCTGAAACCTATGATTCGGAATGTGTGGGTTGCTATTTTTTGACTTTTCTCAGCTGGATTTCTGAGCCTTTCGTAGATGTGTGTTGACTGAAACCTATGATTTGGGATGTGTAGTTTGCTGTTTGGACCTTTCAGAGCTAGATTTCTTAGCCTTTCATAGGTGTGTGCTTTCAGAAAAATATGATTTGGGAGGTGTAGTTTGCTATTTCAGGCTTTTATGAGCTAGGTTTCTTAGCCTTGCGTAGGTGTGTGTTGACTGAAACTTATGATTTGGGATATGTAAATTACTATTTCGGGCTTTTCTAAGCTAGATTTCTTAGTCTTTCGTTGGTGTGTGTTGACTGAAACCAATAGTTTGGGATGAGTGAGTTGCTATTTTTGACTTTTCTGAGCTGGATTTATTAGCCTTTCATAGGTGTGTGTTGACTGAAACCTATGATTGGGATGAGTGGTTTGCTATTTTTGCCTTTTCTGAGTTAGATTTCTTAGCCTTTCATAGGTGTGTGGTGTCAGAAACTTATGATTTGAGATGTGTAGTTTGCTTTTTAGACTTTTCAGAGCTATGATTCTTAGTCTCTCATAGGCGTTTGTTCTCTGAAACTTCTAGTTTGGGATTAATAGTTTGCTATTTCAGGCTTTTCTGAGCTAAGGTTTCATAGTATTTCGTAGGTGTGTGTTGTCTGAAACTTATGATTTGGGATATGTAAATTACTATTTTGGGCTTTTTCTAAGCTAGATTTCTTAGTCTTTCGTTGGTGTGTGTTGTCTGAAACCTATGATTTGGGATGGGTGGATTGCTACTTTTGACTTTTCTGAGCTGGATTTCTTAGTCTTTCATAGGTGTTTGTTGTCTGAAACCTATAGTTTGGGATGACTAGTTTGCTATTTTTGACTTTTCTGAGCTAGGTTTCTTAGCCTTTCATAGGTGTGTGCTGTCAGAAAATTATGATTTGGGGTATGTAAATTGCTATTTCGGGCTTTCCTGAGTTGGATTTCTTAGTCTTTCATAGGTATGTGTTGTCTGAAACCTATGATTTGGGATGTGTGGTTTGCTATTTTTTTACTTTTCCGAGCTGGATTTCTCAGCCATTCATAGGTGAGTGCTGTCTGAAACTTATGATTTGGGATGGTTAATTTGCTATTTCCGGCTTTTATTAGCTAGGTTTCTTAGCCTTTCATAGGTGTGTGTTGTCAGAAAATTATGATTTGGGATGTGTAGTTTGCTATTTGGACTTTTCAGAGTTAGGATTCTTAGTCCATCATAGGTGTTTGTTGTATGAAATCAATAGTTTGGAATGAGTAGTTTGCTATTTCAGGTTTTTCGGAGCTAGATTTCTTAGCCTTTTCTGTAGAAGATAGGAAAAGTTATACTACGATTGTGATTATTTTCCAGTGAAGATAAAAAGTTTCACTTTAATTCTAATTTTCTTAAGTTCACTTCCGATTTTTTGCAAAGAGATGAAAAATTTAAAGTTCTGTTCCAAATTTTTCATAGAAGATAGAAAAAGTTATACATTGATTTGAATATTCGACATGAAGATAAGGAGCATCACTTTAATTCTGAGTTATCTCGAAGAAGTACAAAATGTTCAAGTTCTCTTCTGAATTTTCTTAAAGAAGTGGAAAAAATTAGCTCAATTCTGAATTTTACCAATTAAAATAAAAAAAACTTCCATTTCAATTCTTAATTCCTCAAAGACATAAAAAATTCAAAGTTCTCTTCTAATTTTTCCAAGAAAATAAAAAGGCTCCACTTCAGTTCTGGTTTTTTTTTCACAAAGAGATGAAAAATTTAAAGTTCTTTTCTAATTTTAAATTCAATTTTAGCTCCTTTGTTATATGGATTTATCGATCAAGCTTCCTAATTAGAAAATGAATGACTCGTTATTTTTTTATAGACAATTGTGCAAACTC
The DNA here is from genome assembly GCF_049724085.1 of Artemia sp. Qi Xiang Cuo. Taxonomy (NCBI): domain Eukaryota; kingdom Metazoa; phylum Arthropoda; class Branchiopoda; order Anostraca; family Artemiidae; genus Artemia; species Artemia sp. Qi Xiang Cuo. The sequence continues at coordinate 1,983,617 of NW_028297432.1, forward strand.
GTTCATATAACCTTAAAACCATTAGGCTAGGTTAGGTATAAATAAATAAAATAAATAGAAACATTTCTACATGTTTAAGTTAGGTTAGGGTAGGTTAACTTATCATGAGTGCTCATGATACGTTAACCTAACCTTTTCCGGTGAGTATGGTTAGGTTAGACTAGATTAAGTTAGGTTAGATTAGGTTAGGTTAGGTTAGCCTACGTATGCTACACTTAGCTTAGCTTAGGTTAGGTGAGAGACATGCGAAAAGTTAGGTGTATGATTAGGTTAGGTTAGGTTAGATTAGGTTAGGCTAGGTTAAGTTAGGTTAGGCTAGGTTAGCCTACGTACGCGCGCGTACGTAGAAGACATAAAGAAATCTCTTCGAGCCAGATCTGAACTAAAGTTGAAAATTTTAATATTATTTGGAAAAATAGAAATGATCAATGTCTAAATTCTTTTTCATTGAAAAAATTCAGAAGAGAACTTGAACTTTCCTTGACTTCGTTGAGAAAATTTTAAATTGAACTAGAGCTTTTTATCTTCCATGAAAATATTCACAAGTATGGTATTACTTTTTCTATATTCCACCGAAAAATTTAGAATTGAACTTTAAATTTCTTTATGTCTTTGTGAAATAAGGAACTGAAGTGAAAGATTTTTGTTTTCTCTGGAGAAATTAGAAATGAATTGAGCTATTTTGTAAAATTCAGAGGAAAACTTGAATTTTTCTTCACTTCATTAAGAAAATTTTAAATTGAACTAGAACTTTTTATCTTCCAGGAAAACAATCAAACGTCTTGTAATACATTTTATATCTGACATCAAAAAAATTATACATGATGTCCATATTTTTTATTCGGGAAATTAGAATTGAATTGTGTTCTTTGGTAAAATTCAGATTAGAACTCGAATATTCGCGATCAAAGTATAACTTTTCCTATCTTCTATGAAAAATATGGAACATAACTTTAAATTTCTACATCTTTTTGGTAAAAAAATCAGAACTGAAGTGGAAATTTTTATATTATTTTGGGAAAAGACATTTGATCATTAACTTTATCATTTTCATTGAGAAAATTCAGAATCGGATTTTCACTTGTCTTCTTCTGAGGAAACATTTGGAACAGAAATTTAATTAGATCCATCTTTTTGAGAACGGTTAGAATTAAATTAAAGAAGATTTAAAATTAAAGTCTAACTTTTTATCTTCATGGAAAATAATCATAATCATAGTATAAATTTTTCTATCTTCTACGGAAAAATTTAGAAGTATCCAAGCCCGAAATAGTAATTTACACATCTCAAATCCTAATTTTCTAAAAGCATACACCAATGAATGGCTAAGAAAATTAACTCCGAAAAGCCTGAAATAGTAGACTACTTATTCCGAACCATTGGTTTCAGACAGCAAAAAACTATGATTGACTAAGAATTATAGCTCTAAAAAGTCCAAATAGCAAACTCTAAATAAATAATAATTGTCTGAAAGAATGCACCAATGAAGGGAAATTAAACTTAACACATGAAACCTGAACATAACAAATTTAACCATATTAAATCTTTTGTTGCATACGTCAATCGCCAATCAACAACTCAAAAATCTAGCTTGGAAAAGTCAAAAAATATCAACCCACATATTCCAAATCATAGGTTTCAGACAACACATACCTATGAAAGACTAAGAAATCCAACTCAGAAAAGCCCGAAATAGCAACTTACATACCCCAAATCATAATTTTCTGACAGCACACACATATGAAAGGCTAAGAAACCTAGATCAGAAAAGTCAAAAATAGCAAACTAGTCATCCCAAACTATAGGTTTCAGACAACAAACACCTATGAAAGACTAAGAAATCCAGCTCAAAAAAGTCAAAAGTAGTAATCCACCCATCCCAAATCATAGGTTTCAGAAAACACGAACCAACGAAAGACTAAGAAATCTAGCTTAGAAAAAGCCCGAAATAGTAATTTACAAATTCCCAACTCGTAAGTTTCAGACAACATACAGCCCATAAATACTAGTAAACATTGGCTCAAAAAAGAATGAAATAGATAACTATTTATCCCAAACTATAGGTTTCCGAAAAGCAATACATATGAGAGGCTAAAAATCCTAGCTCAAAAAAGTTCAGGATGGAAACTATATTTCACACATCAAAATTTTCTGACACCACACACCTGTGAAAGGCTAAGAAATCTAGCTCAGAAAAGTCAAAAATAGCAAACCACTCATCCTAATAATAGGTTCCAGTCAACACACACCTATGAAAGGCTAATAAATCCATCTCATAAAAGTCAAAAACAGCAACCCACTCATCCCAAACTATTGGTTTCAGTCAACACACACCGACCAAAGACTAAGAAACCTAGCATAGAAAAGCCCGAAATAGTAATTTACATATCCCAAATCATAAGTTTCAGTCAACACACCTACGCAAGGCTAAGAAACCTAGCTCATTAAAGCCTGAAATAGCAAACTACACCTCCCAAATCATAGTTTTCTGAAAGCACACACCTATGAAAGGCTAAGAAATCTAGCTCTGAAAGTTCCAAAAAGCAAACTACACATCCCAAATCATAGGTTTCTGTCAACACACACCTAAGACAGGCTCAGAAATCCAGCTCAGAAAAGTCAAAAAATAGCAACCCACACATCCCGAATCATAGGTTTCAGACACCACACACCTATGAAAGACTAAGAAATCCAACTCAGAAAAGCCCGAAATAGTAATTTACATATCCCAAATCATAAGTTTCAGACAACATTCACCTACGAAATACTAAGAAACCTTAGCTCAGAAAAGTCTGAAATAGCCAACTACTCATCCCAAACTCGAAGTTTCAGACAACAAACACCTATGAGTGACTAAGAATCCTAGCTCTGAAAAGTCCAAAAAGCAAACTACACCTCCCAAATCATAATTTTCTCAAAGCACACACCTATGAAAGGCAAAGAAATCTAGCTCAGAAGTCAAAAATAGCAAATTAACCATCCCAAATCATAGGTTTCAGTCAACACACACCTACGAAAGGCTATGAAATCCAGCTCAGAAAAGTAAAAAAATAGCAACCCACACATCCTAAATCATAGGTTTCAGACACCACACACCTAGGAAAGACTAAGAACATCCCAAATCATAGGTTTCAGACAACAAACACCTATGAAAGGCTAAGAAATCCACCTCAAAAAAGTCAAAAATAGCAATCCACCCATCTCAAATCATAGGTTTCAGACAACACACACCAACGAAAGACTAGTAAATCTAGTTTAGAAAATACCGAAATAGTAATTTACATATCCAAAATCGTAAGTTTTAGACAACGTTCACCTATAAAATAGTAGGAAACCTTAGCTCAGAAAAGCCTGAAATAGCAAACTATTCATCCCAAACTAGAAGTTTCAGAAAACAAACGCCTATGAGAGACTAAGAATCCTAGCTCTGAAAGGTCCAAAAAGCAAACTACATATCCCAAATCATAATTTTCAGACAGCACATACCTATGAATGGCTAAGAAACCTAGCTCAGAAAAGTCAAAAATAACAAACTATTCACCCCAAACTATAGGTTTCAGACAACAAACACCTATGAAAGGCTAAGAAATCCAGCTCAGAAAAGTCAAAAATAGCAACCCACACACCCCAAATCATAGGTTTCAGACAGCACACACTTACGAAAAACTAAGAAATCTAGCTTAGAAAAGCCCGAAATAGTAATTTACATATCCCAAATCATAGGTTTCAGACAACACACACCTATGAAAGACTAAGAAACCTAGCTCATAAAAGACAGAAATAGCAAACTACTCATCCCAAACTATAGGTTTCAGACAACAAACACCTATGAGGGACTAAGAATCCTAGCTCTGAAAAGTTCTAATAGCAAACTGCACATCCCAAGTCATAATTTTCTGACAACAAACACCTATGAAAGCCTAAGAAATCTAGCTAATAAAAGCCTAAAATAGCAAATTAACCACCCCAAATCATAAGTTTCAGTCAACACACACCTATGAAAGGCTAAGAAATCCAGCTCAGAAAAGTCAAAAATAACAACCCACACATCCCAAATCATAGGTTTCAGACAACACATACCTATGAAAGACTAAGAAATCCAACTCAGAAAAGTCCGAAATAGTAATTTACATATCCCAAATCATAAGTTTCAGTCAACACACACCTACGAAAGGCTAAGAAACCTAGCTCATAAAGCCTGAAATAGCAAACTACTCATCCCAAACTATAGGTTTCAGACAACAAACACCTATGAGGGACTAAGAATCATAGCTCTGAAAAGTCCAAATAGCAAACTATACATCCCAAATCATAATTTTCTGACAACACACACCTATGAAAGGCTGAGAAACCTAGCTAATAAAAGCCGGAAATAGCAAATTTAAATATCCCAAATCATAAGTTTCAGACAACACACACCTATGAACGGCTCAGAAATCCAGCTCAGAAAAGTCAAAATTGCAATCCATCCATCCCAAATCATAGGTTTCAGACAACACACACCAACGAAAGACTAAGAAATCTAGCTCAGAAAAGTCCAAAATAGTAATTTACATATCCCAAATCATAAGTTTCAGACAACACACATCAATGAAATACGGGGCTGGGGGAGAGCCTTTGAGGGTCTGTGGGACCCTTGTGGGCCGGATGGTCCTTTGGGAGCCCGGTGGTCTTTTGGGAGCCCGTTGGGCCTTTGGGGGCCCGGGGAGGGCCTTTGGGGGTCTGGGGAGGGCCTTTGGGGGTCTGGGGGCCCTTTGGGAGCTTGGGGGACCTTTGAGTACTGGGGGCTTCCTTCGGGGTTGGGGTAGGGGGATTGGAACCCTTTGGGGTTGGGGTAGGGGGATCGGAACCCTTTGGGGTTGGGGTAGGGACCTCACGACGCTGTTAAAATACAACTTGTGTATTATAACGACCACAGAGTTTCACCCTTAAATTCTCTTCTAAAATCATCTTTTAAATCATCTTTTAAAATTTCTCTAAATGTTTCGCCGAAATAATTCCATAAAATGGCTAAAACGGCTTCGCCCAAATAATCCCTAAACGTAATTTCAGCGTGTTCCTTTTGTTTGGCATCTCTGCGCTGACACATTTCAAATTATTTGGAAACCCTTTCGTGAATCAATCTCTTCATCGCTAGGATCTAAACATTCGCTCGGAGACAGTTCTCTTTAGAAACAACAAATTAATTCCCCTTTCGTGAATCAATTCTCTTTAGAAACAACAAATTAATTCCCTTTTCATGTCAATCAATGACATCATTTGTCATGTGTGATCTAACTTTGCCTCGGAAACATTGTCTTTGGAAATACATCAATGACATTAATTAACTTGACGTCATCTGTCAGACATTAATTAACCTTGCTCGGAAACAATTTGATTAATGACTCAATAATCCATGAAAGTGAGAAAGTTCCTGTTTTTTCATTCTCACTGACAAAAGCCATAAAACAGACATAAACTGCTGTTGACATCCATAAAAAACATCAAATAAATTGACCAACACACATAACCATCCAAGAAAACAGACATAAATGTGAGAAAGTTCCTGTTTTTTCAAGTGAGAAAAATACTGTTTTTCCATTCTCAGTGAGAAAACCATAAACCACGTGGTCCTGATCGGAGTAGCACCTCCCTCTCTACTCAAAAGTATGCCAAGGAGAATTTTTCAGGCGGAATCATCCACACGGAATTTTCTAGGGGTGGGGATTTGCAGCGAAAATGGAATTGCCTGGGAGTAATTTGTTAGGGGTAGGATTTTACGTGGGAGGAACTTTCCATGGAGGAATTTTCGGTGGGGGGGAGAGGAAATTTTCATTAGAGGAGAGGTAGATATCCTGGAGTTTTTTGAAAAACAATCAGAAATTAGATAAAAAAAAACAAGTTTTTGTACTGAAAGTAAGGAGCAACACGAACAGAAATTATTCCGTAACCTGAGGGGGGATTCATCCTCCCCAATACCCCACTCTTTACACTGAAGTTCGACCTTTCGTCTCAATTCCTTAAGAACGATATTTCAGAACAAGGTCTTTTCGTAATATCACTCCTAAACCCATTTTACAAGTTGAAGTACTCATCCTTTTTGCCCCCAACATTACTTTACGACTTTTTTCATACCCCAACACCAAGCAATACTTTTCAAAATGCTTTATTATATTATTTCAGAACAAGGTCTTTTTGTAATATCCCTCCTAAGCCCATTTTACAAGTTGAAGTACTCATATTTTCACCCCTAACATTACTTTACGGCTTTTTGCATGCCCCAACATCAAGCAATACTTTTCAAAAGGCTTTATTATATTACTTCAGAACAAGGTCTTTTCTTAATATACCTCCTAAACCCATTTTACAAGTTGATGTACTCATCTTTTTCACTCCCAACATTACTTTATGACTTTTTTGCATACCATAACATCAAGCAAGGTTCCACTTCAATTCAGATTTTTCCCCAAAGACATAAATTTAACGGTCTCCTCCAAATTTTTTGCAGAAGATAGAATAAGTTATACATTGATAGTGAATATTTAACCATGAAGATAAGGAGCTCCACTTTAATTCTGAGATTTTTCCCAAAGACATAAAAATTTAAAGCTCTGTTCTAAATTTTAGCGCAGAAGATAGGAAGAGTTATACTATGATTGTGAATATTTTCCATGAAGATAAAAAGTTCCACCCACCCACTACACCCAACTTCCCCCCCCCCCCATTTTTTACACTTTTTTTGTTTGTGCGCTTGAGACACAGAAGGCCCCCCCAACTTTTTGGCTCCCCTCCACATTTTTTAATACTTTTTTTGTGCGCTTGAGACACAGAAGGCCCCCCTCCCCCAACTTTTTAGGCCCCCCTACATTTTAATACTTTTTTGTTCTCTTGAGACACAGAAGCCCCCCCCCCCATTTTTTACGCTTTTTAGCACGCTTGAGACACAGAAGGCCCCCTCCCCTCCCCCAAACTTTTTGCCCCCCCCAATATATCATTTCAGTTCAAGTTCTCTTCTTAATATTCCCCCTAAACTTATTTTATAAGTTGAAGTACTCTTTTTTTTCACTCCCAACAATACTTTACGACTTTTTGCATACCCCAACACCAAGCAATACTTTTCAAAATGTTTATTATATCTTTTCAGAACAAGTTCTTTTCTTAATATCCCTCCTAAACTTATTTTAAAAGTTGAAGTACTCATCTTTTTTTCACTCCCAACAATACTTTACGACTTTTTTGCATACCCCAAAACCATGCAATAATTTTCAAAAGGCTTTATTATATTATTTCAGAACAAAGTCTTTTCTTAATATCTCTCCTAAACCCATTTTACAAGTTGAAGTACTCATCCTTTTCACCCACAACATTACTTTACGACTTTTTTGCATACCCAACACCAAGCAATACTTTTCAAAAGCTTTATTATATTATTTCAGAACAAGGTCTTTTCGTAATATCCCTCCTAAACCCATTTTACAAGTTGAAGTGCTCATCTTTCCACCCCCAACATTAAGGCTCTGTTCTAAATTTTAGCGTAGAAGATAGGAAAAGTTATACTATGATTGTGAATATTTTCCATGAAGATAAAAAGTTCCATCCCCCCCCCCACTCCACCCAACTTTTTGCCCCCCCCCCCCATTATTTTTTACACTTTTTTTGTTTTTGCGCTTGAGACACAGAAGGGCCCCCTCCCAACTTTTTGGCCCCTCCCAAATTTTTAAATACTTTTTTTTGTGCGCTTGAGACACAGAAGGCCCCCTCCCCCAACTTTTGCCTCACCCCCATTTCTTACTCTTTTTTTGCACGCTTGAGACACAGAAGGGCCCCCCTCTCCCAAAATTTTTGCTCCCCCAATATCTCATTTCAGATCAAGTTCTCTTCTTAATATTCCTCCTGAACTTATTTTATAAGTTGAAGTACTCATCTGTTTTCACTCCCAACAATACTTTACGACTTTTTGCTTACCCCAACAGCAAGCAATACTTTTCAAAAGGTTTTATTATATCTTTTCAGAACAAGTTCTTTTCTTAATTTCCCTCCTAAACTTATTTTATAAGTTGAAGTACTCGTCTTTTTTCACTCCCAACAATACTTTACGACTATTTTCAAACCCCAACACTATGCAATACTTTTCAAAAGGCTCTCTCCTAAACCCATTTTATAAGTTGAAGTACTCATCCTTTTCACCCCCAACATTACTTTACGACTTTTTGCATACCCCAACATGAAGCAATACTTTCCAAAAGGCTTTATTATATCTTTTCAGAACAAGGTATCTTCGTAATATCCCTTCTAAACCCATTTTACAATATGAAGTGCTCATCCTTTTCACCCACAACTTTACTTTATGACTTTTTTGCATACCCCAATACCAAGCAATACTTTTCAAAAGGCTTTATTATATTATTTCAGAACAAGGTCTTTTCTTAATATCCCTCCTAAACCCATTTTAAAAGTGGAAGTACTCATCTTTTTCACTCCCAACATTACATTACGTCATTTTTTGCATACCATAACATCAACCAAGGTTCCAAATCACTTCAGATTTTCCCCCAAAGACATAAATTTAAAGTTCTCCTCCAAATTTTTTGTAGAAGATAGAAAGAGTTATACATTGGTCGTGAATATTTCACCATGAAGATAAGGAGCTCCACTTTAATTCTGAGATTTTTCCCAAAGACATAGAAAAATTTAATGCTCTGTTCTCAATTTTAGCGTAGAAGATAGGAAAAGCTATACTATGATTGTGAATGTTTTCCATGAGGATAAAAAGTTCCACCCCCCCACTCCACCCAACTTCCCCCCCCCCATTTTTACACTTTTTTATTTGTGCGCTTGAGACACAGAAGGGCCCCCCAACTTTTTGACCCCCCCAATATATCATTTCAGATCAAGTTCTCTTCTTAATATTCCTCCTAAACTTATTTTATAAGTTGAAGTATTCATCTTTTTTCACTCCCAACAATACTTTATGACTTTTTGCATACCCAAACACCAAGCAATACTTTTCACAAGGCTTTTATATATCTTTTCAGAACAAGTTCTTTTTTTAATATCCCTCCTAAACCAATTTTACAAGTTGAAGGGCTTATCCTTTTTACACACAACTTTACTTTACGACTTTTGAATACCCCAACACCATACAATACTTTTTCAAAATGCTTTATTATATTATTTCAGAACAAGGTCTTTTCTGAATATCCCTCCTTAACCCATTTTATAATTTGAAGTACTCATCTTTTTCACTTCCAACATTACTTCACGACTTTTTAGCATACCCCAACACCAAGCAATACTTTTCAAAAGGCTTTATTATATCTTTTAAGAACAAGGTCTTTTCGTAATATCCCTCCTAAACCCATTTTACAAGTTGAAGCACTCATCCTTTTCACGCACAGCTTTACTTTACGACTTTTTGCATACCCCAATATCAAGAAATACTTTTCAAAAGACTTTATTATATTATTTCAGAAAAAGGTCTTTTCTTAATATCCCTCCTAAACCCATTTTACAATTTGAAGTACTCATACTTTTCGCTCTCAAGGTTACATTAAGTCATTTTTTGCGTAACCCATTACAAAGCAATACTTTTCAAAAGGCTTTATTATATTATTTCAGAACAAGTTCTGTTCTTAATTTTCCTCCTAAGCCCGTTTTACAAATTGAAGTACTCATGTTTTTCACTCCCAACATTATATTACGACCTCTTTTGCATACCACAACATCAATCAAGGTTCCACTTCAGTTCATATTTTTCCCCATAGACATAAATTTAAAGTTCTCCTCCAAATTTTTTGTAGAAGATAGAAAAAGTTATACATTGATCGGGAATATTTCGCCATGACTATAAGGAGCTTCATTTGAGTTCTGAGACTTTCCCCAAAGACATAAAAAAATTTAAAGCTCTGTTTTAAATTTAAGCGTAGAAGATAGGAAAAGTTATAAAATGATTGCGAATATTTTCCATGAAGATATAAAGTTCCATCCCCCCACTCCACCCAACTTTTTGCCCCCCCCCATTTTCTGATACTTTTTTGTTTGTGCACTTAAGACACAAAAGGCTCCCCCCCCCCCAACTTTTTGCCCCCCCACATTTGTTAATACTTTTTTTGTGCGCTTGAGACACAAAAGGCCCCCCCTCCTCCAACTTTTGCCCACCCCATTTTTTACACCTTTTTTGCGCGCTTGAGAAACAAAAGGCCCCCACCCTCCCCCAAACTTTTTGGCCCCCCGAATATATCATTTCAGATAAAGTTCTCTTCTTAATATTACTCCTAAACTTATTTTATAAGTTGAAGTACTCATCTTTTTTCACTCCCAATATTACTTTACGACTTTTCGCTTACCCCAACACCAAGCAATACTTTTCAAAGGTTTTATTATATCTTTTCAGAACAAGTTATTTTCTTAATATCCCTCCTAAACTTATTTTATAAGTTGAAGTACTCATCCTTTTCACTCCTAACAATACTTTACAACTTTTTATATACCCCAACACCAAGCAATACTTTTCAAAGGGCTTTATTATATTATTTCAGAACAAGGTCTTTTCGTAATATCCCTCCTAAACCTATTTTACAAGTTGAAGTACTCATCTTTTCACCCCCATCATTACTTTATGACTTTTTGCATACCCCAACATCAAGCAATACTTTTCAAAAGGCTTTATTATATCTTTTCAGAACAAATTCTTTTCGTAATGTCCCTCCAAAACCCATTTTACAAGTTAAAGTACTTATCCTTTTCACCCAAAACTTTACTTTACGACTTTTTGCATACCCAACATCAAGTAATACTTTTCAAAAGGCTTTATTATATTATTTCAGAACAATATCTTTCCTTAATATCCCTCATAAACTTATTTTATAAGTTGAAGTACTCATCCTTTTCACTCCTAACAATACTTTACAACTTTTTATATACCCCAACACCAAGCAATACTTTTCAAAGGGCTTTATTATATTATTTCAGAACAAGGTCTTTTCGTAATATCCCTCCTAAGCCTATTTTACAAGTTGAAGTACTCATCTGTTCACCCCCATCATTACTTTATGACTTTTTGCATACCCCAACATCAAGCAATACTTTTCAAAAGGCTTTATTATATCTTTTCAGAACAAGGTCTTTTCGTAATGTCCCTCCTAAACCCATTTTACAAGTTGAAGTACTTATCCTTTTCACCCAAAACTTTACTTTACGACTTTTTGCATACCCAACATCAAGCAATACTTTTCAAAAGGCTTTATTATATTATTTCAGAACAATATCTTTCCTTAATATCCCTCATAAACCCATTTTACAAGTTGAACTACTCATCTTTTTCACTCCCAACATTACCTTATGACTTTTTTGCATACCATAACATCAAGCAAGGTTCTACTTCAGTTCAGATTTTTCCCCAAGGATATAAATTTAAAGTTCTCCTCCAAATTTTTTTTAGAAGATAGAAAAAGTTATACATTGATCGTGAATATTTCACCATGAAGATAAGGAGCTCCACTTTAATTCTGAGATTTTTCCCAAAGACAACAAAATTTTAAGCTCTGTTCTCAATTTCTATGAAAAGAAATAAGTTACAGATCAATTCTATTTTTTCCTGGAAAAATAAAAAGGTTCCACCTCAGTTCAGATTTTCCCCCAAAGACATAAATTTAAAGTTCTCCTCCAAATCTTTTGTAGAAGATAGAAAAAGTTACACTTTGATCGTGAATATTTCTCTTTGAGAAGATTTTTCTCAAAGAGATGAAAAATTTTAAGTTCTGTTCCACGTTTTTCATAGAAGATAGAAAAAAGTTATACATTGATTGTGAAAAGTTAGCTCAATTCTGAATTTCACCAAAGAACTTACAGATGAATTCTAATTGTTTCAAGAAATAAAAAGGTTCCACATCAGTTCTGATTTTTCCCAAAAGACATAAAAAATTTAAAGTTATGTTCTAAATTTTTCCGTAGAAGACAGGAAAAGTTATACTATGATTGTGAATATTTTTCTTGAAGACAAATAGCCCCACTTTAATTATAAATTTTCTCAACGAAGTGAAGAAAAGTTCAAGTTCTCTTCTGAATTTTCTCAATGAAAAAGAAATTAGTTACAGATCAATTCTGTTTTTTTTTCAAAGAATGTTCTAAATTTTAGCGTAGAAGATAGGAAAAGTTATACTATGATTGTGAATATTTTCCATGAAGATAAAAAGTTCCACCCCCCCCCCCGCTCCACCCAACTTTTTGCCCCCCCCCCCATTATTTTTTATACCTTTTTTGCTTTTGCGCTTGAGACACAGAAGGGCCCCCCCAACTTTTTGGCCCCTCCCAAATTTTTAAATACTTTTTTTGTGCGCTTGAGACACAGAAGGACCCCTCCCCCAACTTTTGCCCCATCCCCATTTTTTACTCTTTTTTTGGACGCTTGAGACACAGAAGGGTCCCCCTCTCGCAAAATTTTTGCTCCCCCCAATATATCATTTCAGATCAAGTTCTCTTCTTAATATTCCTCCTGAACTTATTTTATAAGTTGAAGTACTCATCTGTTTTCACTCCCAACAATACTTTACGACTTTTTGCTTACCCCAACACAAAGCAATACTTTTCAAAAGGTTTTATTATATCTTTTCTAGAACAAGTTCTTTTCTTAATATCCCTCCCAAACTTATTTTATAAGTTGAAGTACTCATCTTTTTTCACTCCCAACAATACTTTTCGACTTTTTGCATACCCCAACACTATGCAATACTTTTCAAAAGGCTCTCTCCTAAACCCATTTTATAAGTTGAAGTACTCACCCTTTTCACCCCCAACATTACTTTACGACTTTTTGCATACCCCAACATGAAGCAATACTTTCCAAAAGGCTTTATTATATCTTTTCAGAACAAGGTATCTTCGTAATATCCCTCCTAAACCCATTTTACAAGTTGAAGTACTCATCCTTTTCACCCACAACTTTACTTTACGACTTTTTGCATACCCCAACACCAAGCAATACTTTCCAAAAGGCTTTATTATATCTTTTCAGAACAAGGTATTTTCGTAATATCCCTCCTAAGCCCATTTTACAAGTTGAAGTACTCATCCCTTTCATCCACAACTTTACTTTACGACTTTTTGTATACCCCAACATCAAGCAATACTTTTCAAAAGGCTTTATTATATTATTTCAGAACAAGGTCTTTTCTTAATATCCCTCATAAACCCATTTTACAAGTTGAAGTACTCATCTTTTTCACTCCCAACATTACTTTATGACTTTTTTGCGTACCATAACATCAACCAAGGTTCCAAATCACTTCAGATTTCCGCCCAAAGACATAAATTTAAAGTTCTCCTCCAAATTTTTAGAAGAGAAGAACAGTTCTCAGAACAGGTCTGCAAACCAAGATTAGAATATTAGAAGCTACAGTGATGACAGTGGTCAAATATGGCTCTGAAGCATGGGCGCTCCAAAAAGCGGATGAAGATTTGCTAGATGTCTTCTAGTGAAATTGCTTAGGGATTGTTCTGGGCACCCGGCTGTCTGACCGTATTTCAAACAATAGGCTGTACGAAAAATGTGGTTCAATACCGCTCTCTAGGGCTATAATGAAAGAAATGTTGAGGTGGCTAGGTAACGTTGTGCGGATGCAGGAGGACAGATTGCCGAAGATTGTTCTTCAGCCAAACGTCTAGGGCTAACCGGAAAACAGGTCGTCCTCGTCTGGGGTGGGAAGACGTCATAAAGAAAAACTTAAAGGAAACGGGAACTTCGTAGGAGGGTGTAAAAGGGAGGTTTTGAATAGATTGGGATGGAGGAGGAGCGTGGCTGTGTTGGCCTCAGATGGCTTGGTGCTGCGGTGTGTTGTTAGTAGTAGTATTAGTTTTCTATAATTACGACAGATTATTCTCTAAACCAAGTTAAGTTAGGGAAAAGGTGGTCAGATTTTAATGTCAGCTTGGTTTGGAGTGCACAAGTCTCCATCGTACCACGTACTCCACAATCGACAACAGAGCAATGAACTTGAAAAAAACTCGCGCTCCTTCTCTTAGATAGTTGTGCCAGAGCCACACTTAAGGAGCTAAACAGCCACATGCGGCTCCAAAGCATTAGGTTACTTACTAATGTTGTAGGTATTTGTATTAAAAAAAAACATATTTCATTTAGTTTACTGAGTTTGAGGGTACAGAGTTCAAGTCACTTACTTCCATATAAGAATGACTCCACATTGGAACAATCCTATATCTAGTGAGTTTCAAACCAACGCGTCGGACTAAAGCCTCCAGTAAAAGGGCAGCTTGACCCCAAGCTTCCTTAATCTTTGACCACTCAATAGGAATAGAATGGAGACGCACCAGATGTAGACCGTTGATCACACCAAAATGACCATCATGCCAGATAAGGAAAGCTGCATTCAAAGCATTTGTTTGCTTCAATTTTTAAGCAGAATCTTCTCTTGTTTTAGCTGCACATCTAAGCTACTCAATTCATCTTCGGCCAGCATTTTTTGTCTTTCTTGTTCTGCACTTTCTTTCCAGAGACACTTTTCTTCTTCGAAAAGTTAATTTTGATTATCTGATCTTTGGACAGTTGAGTTTGCAAGTTTGTTGATCTTGTTTCCGGATTACCAAGTTCACTCAACAATTATGACCTTCCAATTCTAGCTGAAATAGAAGCAAATAACTTCATATCACAATAATATCTCAAAGAATGCATAACATATCACAAAATACTGAGATATCACAATATTACACATCACAAAAGATAACAACAAGTTAGGGATCATATTCTAGCTCATAAGCGCAATATGTTCCAAGAGCGTACCAACATCTTAAGAAGACAGATAGAACTTTTTCTGCGGGAAACCTGGAGACAGCCCACTCCAGAAAGAGAACACCCAAGGAAGACCGAGGAAACTCACTAGGACAGGTTGGATACATCCCATCCCTGGACACTAAATATAATATATTTTGAAAGCTTTGTGAGCACATCCATGTCTGAGGAAGACCAAGAGTGCGTAAGAAAAAAGGTTAAGTTTACCCCTAAAAATATAATAAAAAAATTAACCTTAAGAAGAAACTGATTCCTTCTCAGCCCAGTCATAAGGGGGAATCAGTGTACGAATCCTCCTATAAAAGCAAATACAGCCCCTATCGACAAGACGTAGTGGAAGTGGGCAACAACGTAGTAAGTGTAAGGTTGCCCCTACTAACAGGGCTAATAAATTTGGTAGCGTGATATAAACTGAGGCATTAGGTAAGAAATCGGTACTCAGAATTCAGTGACAAATGATTTTATTTATAAAAGAAGATAAAAAGAAAAATATTCTAATTCTGTTTATGCTGAATACTTCCAAATCTCTTCTAGGTCTAAGGTCTAATAATCTACTTGTTCAATCCACCAATGTTTACCGAAAAGAAAAGATTAAGTTAATCTTAGGCTAACGATTGTTTCTACTTAAAAAGGTTACACTTGAACAGCTAGTCAAGGCTTGAGTTCTGGGTTATTAAAATCCTTTAGTTCAAGCTATTTTTGAGCTAAGCTAAGAATAACCGTACTTGCTTTAAATTCAAATTTCATTAACCCAAACCAAGAGATTCTCTTATTATTTCTTGAAAGGGCTGTTTATTGTTTGGACCTTTATTAAGCTTTAACTTTAACAGGGAAAGCTTAATTGAAAATATCTGGAAATAAAGGTTTGGAAATTCTTACGCTGATAATATTGTTCTCTTTTTACCCTGACCTGCCTGTATAAACATTAAGGTCACCTTTGTATAAACATGCAGTACGGGGTTAACGCAATGAAAGAGTGATTAAAAAGAGAACGGTGTTCCTCTTCGTATAAACGTCTGAGGATTGCACAAAGGGTGGTTAATTAATGTTATTTGTCCGATAATTCAAAATTTTGGATATAAGGTCCTTATAAAGTCAAGGTAAGCCTCAAGGGACTCTAGGCTGACAAGGGGAAGCAAAAATGGCTCTGCTAAATTTCTCTTCTTGGTTAAGGTTTTCTTTCCTATTTAACCCCTCAGTTATTGAAAGGTTAAATTTCTGGGACGAAATTTAATTTGGCTTATTCTAACCTTAAAATTCGGTTTTGTCTAGATGGCTAAAGCCTTGTCTAGGTGGAAATACTATTGAAACTATAAGCCCAAAATAATCAACTTAGGATTCAGCACTAGTTGTTATCAATTTCTCTTATATACGTAGTAAGGTTATTTCCAAGTAACAGAAAGTTTTAGAGGTTTTCTTCTTATTTTAACCTTTATCTTCAAAATTTTATTCCGAAAGGGAAAATCAGACAGGCAATGGTAGCTTATCGTAATTACAAAGTAAAACACTTACTCTTTGTTAGATCCAAAAAAAAACTACCCTGTTTTCCTTCCTGAATCCCTATTTTAAGTTCTCTCTTATTTGTTCTTCTTTCCTGTCATTGGCCAGAGACCAGTTTGATGTAGTCTTAATAATAGTTCTTTGTTCAAAAGATTAGTTTCCGCTTTCTCTATAAAAATCCTGTTTTTTGTCATGTGATACAAGTCGCGTAATGCTTCTTGCCATTGACCCCTTGAGTTTGAAACGGAGGTCCAGGATTTGCATTTTATGGCCCTTGATGGATCAAAGGTATTCTTATTCAAATGTACTGTTGTTTCCTTACTCAAAGAAAATTAATACTTCGTTTCCTTTATAATTACTCAAAAGTAATACTTTGCTATTTTTACAATTTAGTCAGGTTATGATGGCTTTCCCACATTCTCACATAAGTATCATGGAGTACAATATCAATTTTAGAGTTTGAAAGGACAACTCCAGTAAGACCCCCTACAGTGAACAAGAAGACAAAACGTAGGGCCCATAGTATAGATGGGGTTATAGCAAGTCGTGTACCGTGAAGAGTCCCGATCCATCTAAAAATCTTAATTCCAGTAGGGATTGCAATAATTATAGTTGCAGCAGGGAAATAAGCTCGAGTGTCCACGTCTATATTTACGGTAAATACATGGTGAACCCAGACAACAAAGCCAACAATCCCAATAACAAGTATAGCATAAATTATACCTAACGTGTCAAATGCTTCCTTTTCCCCTCTTTGTTAACTAATAATATGAGAAACCATACCCAATCCAGGTAAAATTAAAATATACACTTCAGGGTGACCAAAGAACCAAAATAGATGTTGATACAGAATGGGATCCCCACCACCTGCAGGATCAAAGAAAGACGTATTTAAATTAAGGTCAGTCAACAATATGGTAATAGCTCCCACTAGGACAGGGACGGATAAAAGTAAGAGGACAGCTGTAATTCCTACCGCCCATACTAAGAGAGGCATACGGTCAATAGATATCGACTGAGGTCTTATATTAATAATAGTGGTAATGAAGTTTACGGCCCCTAAAATTGAGGAGACCCCGGCTAAGTGGAGAGAAAAGATAGCTAAATCTACTGAAGGTCCAGCATGAGCAATGGCGGAGGATAGAGGAGGGTAGACTGTTCATCCGGTCCCCGCTCCTCTTTCAACTATAGATCTACTTAAAAGGAGAGTTAGGGAAGGTGGAAGTATTTAAAATCTTAAGTTGTTTAGACGGGGAAAAGCTATATCAGGGGCCCCTAATATAAAAGGTCAATTACAAAATCCTCCAATCAGAATAGGTATAACTATGAAAAATATTATAATAAACGCATGAGCTGTTACAATGACATTATACACCTGCTCGTCACCAATTAGGGAGCCGGGTTGATCCAATTCCGCCCGGATAAGTATGCTTAAAGAAGTCCCCACTATCCCTGCTCAAGCTCCGAAAATAAAGTATAAAGTTCCAGTATCTTTTTGATCTGTATAGTAAAATCAACGTTGCATAATCAAAGTGGCTGATAACAGGTGCTAAATTGTAAATTTAGTTAAGGAAACTTCCCTTTACTGAAATTAGCCCCAGGCCTAGTAGTTTAAAAATATAAGATTGCAAATCTTAAGATGGTCTATCTCAAGGCTTAATGGCCTAGATTTCTTTCAATTATAATAAGACAGTAAAGCATACGTACATATATATAAGTGTTTTGTGCACGTAGGATTTTGATTCCTAAAGAAGACTTTACATTTCATATATAACATATTGGGTAGAGGTGCCTGATAAAACGGATTACGTTGATACTGTAATTATGTAGATAATACCCTCGTCTAAGCCAGACGTAAAAGAATTAAAGCTTAAGAATATCTTATTTCCGGCTTTTAAGGCTGTTAGTTTAATTAACTTAAAGCTTTACAAAAATAACAGGGGAAGTAAGATATTAAATGCTATTGATAAAGCCGCCAGAACTTCTATGTTTCTAGACTTCATTTCTGAGGGAAATAAAAGAAAGCTAGTCCGGCCAAAGAGAGCAGTCTTGTAAGTTGGTCTAGTGTTGTCACTTATCTGAGTTAGAGAGAATAACCCCCCTTGCTGTAATAGGGCTACTACAAGATAAAGAATAATTAAGTAAGTGACATAATAAATTGACACTAAAAAAAATTGGTTGTATTAATCATAAGCCAGGATAAATGTCTAACAGAGGAAAAATCTATAATTAGGCGGAGGTTGGATTGGCTAACACCTCCTAGTCCTCCGACAATTGCTCTGACAAGGATAAAAAAAAGAGTTTGTAAACTGGGTTATAATTAGCCCGAGAAGAGGTCCAATCTTTTGAAAAGAAATTAAGAGGGCTAAGATCTTCCATGATATAGACTTAGAAATATTCACTATTCACACGTGAAACGGGGCTGCTCCGATCTAAATTAATCAGGCAAGGGGATTAAGAATGAAAAAGATTGATTTAGAGTGCTTGCTAAAAATATCACTGAGGCTACTGATTGAATTAAAAAATATTTTAATCTATTTTCCTTCCTTTCTTCAATCATAAGGGGAATAAATCTCAAAGAGTTTATCTCTATTCTAATCCACAGACCTAGCCAGGAGTGGGCAGATACTATAAGGATGTAGGAAAAAAAATAAGCATAATCATTTAATCATTTAAAAAGAGGTTTCTCTATCTTTAGGGTATGAGCCCAGTAGCTTAACTTAGCTTACTCTTTAATTCAGCCGGATGAGAAAGACTCTCTCCTCCCCGAGAACGCTTCATAACTGAAGCGGTTTGAGGGAGGAGTTTTTCTCGGAGGCCAACTTAAACTTTAACACATGGTATTGCTCCAATAGTACACAAAATCTGTATCACGAAAAAGCTAAATTTCCATGGTAATCAGAGGCAACGCTGTAGCGTTGCCTATAGGAAAGGCCATACGGCTCCAATGTTTTATTATTTATTTTTATTTTTTTCCCAAAGGCACTTCCTATGGAAGGGGTCATCGTAGAAGCTTCAAAGGGGGCTCATTCGATTGGAAATCGAGAGTTCTAGTGCCCTTTGTAATATTCGAAAATGATTGGAGGGCAACTAGCCCCCCCCACGCCCATCATTCCCCCAAACACATCCAATCAAAATTTTGAGATAGCCATTTAGTTCAGCGTAGTTGATTTCCAGACAGAAAATATATTTTTGAGGAGGATACTTCCCAAAAACCCTCAGGGCAAAGGTTTTAATTTATGCCCTGGGGGCATATAAGGTTTTTATAGAAGGCGTTGTCGTAGAAAATTCAAAACATGCTCATTCGATTGGAAATTAAAGGGCTAGTGCCCTTTTTAATAGTCGAAAGTGATCGGAGTGTAAATAGCCCCCTCCTCCCGCACGCCCATCATTTCCCAAACCACATCCAATCAAAATTTTCAGATATCCCTTTTGTTCAGCGTAGTTGATTTCCAGATAGAAAATATATTTTTGAGGAGGACACTCCCCCACAACCCTCAGGGCAAGGGTTTTAAGTTATGCCCTGGGGACATATAAGATTTTTATAGAAGGCGTTGTCGTAAAAACTTCAAAACAGGCTCATTCAATTGGAAATTAAAGGGCTAGTGCCTTTTTTAATAGTCGAAAGTGATTGTAGTGCAACTAGCCCCCCCCCCACGCTCATCATTTCTCCAGACACATCCAATCAAAATTTTGAGATTGCCATTTTGTTCAGCGTAGTTAATTTCCACTTAGAAAATATATTTTTGAGGAGGACACTCCCCCTGAACCGTCAGGGCAAGGGTTTTAAGATATGCCCTGGGGGCATATAAGGTTTTTATAGAAGGCGCTGTCGTAGAAACTTCAAAAAGGCTCATTCGATTGGAAATTTAACGGGATAGTACCCTTTTTAATAGTCGAAAGTGATTGGAGGGCAACTAGCCCCCCCCCCCCCCACGCCCATCATTCGCCCAAACACATCCAATAAAAATTTTGAGATAGCCATTTTGTTCAGCGTAGTTGATTTTCAGATAGAAAGCATGTTTTTGAGGAGGACAATCCCCCACAACCCTCAGGGCAAGGGTTTTAAGTTATGCCCTGGGGGCATATAAGGTTTTTATAGAAGGCGTTGTCATAGAAACTTCAAAAAAGGCTCATTCGATTGGAAATTCAAAGAGATAGTGCCCTTTTTAATAGTCAAAAGAGATTGGAGGGCAACTAGCCCTCCCCTACGCCCATCATTCCCCCAAACCCATCCAATCAAAATTTTGAGATAGCCATTTTTGTTCAGCGTAGTTGATTTCCAGATTGAAACCATATTTTTGAGGAGGACACTCTCCCACAACCCTCAGGTCAAGAGTTTTAAGTTATGCCCTGGGGGCATATAAGGTTTTCATACAAGGCGTTGTCGTAGAAACTCCAAAACAGGCTCATTCGTTTTGAAATTAAAGGGCTAATGCCCTTTTTAATAGTCGAATGTGATTGAAGGGCAACTAGCCCCCCCCCACGCCCATCATTTCCCCAAACACATCCAATCAAACATTTTGTTCAGTGTAGTTGATTTCCAGATAGAAAATATGTTTTTGAGGAGGACACTCCCCCACAACCAGTTGGCAACCAGAGTTCAACCTGTTAACACCTATTTGGTTTATGCCTTTCTGCATATAACTCAGTTAATTCAGTGACATAGTTGATTAACTGTAACCTTACTTCCGGATTTTGCCAATAGCCATCAGGTGAATTGAACTTTTTAACCCTTTACCAAATGACTTTTAACCCTTTACCAATTTAACCAACCAAATGACTAAAGGACAACCAATTCAGTGACAAGTTGACTAACTGTGACCTAACTTCCGGATTTTGTCACCAGCCATCAGCTGAATTGAATTTTTTTTAACCCTTTATATTAATCAACCAAATGACTAAAGGACAACCAAAGGACTTTAAGAGAGTGTGTCCTGAGTGTAGATTAAGGGCAACAATCAATTGTCTGGTATGTAGTACATGCAACTCTTCCATTCATGAGCAATGTGCGGGGATAAAACGTTCCCAGTGGAATAAGAACTGGTTATGTTTGGACTGTTCCTCGAAACAAAACATCACCAAAAATCAAGAATATACCACCCCTAATTCTTCGAAAGCTAATGATACCCCACGACGCCGATTGTCAGAAATAAATTCTTCCTTAAAAGAAATTTTAGATGATATCAGGTCGTCCCCCCTTGCCCCGCCTTAACAAAGGGATGGTAAAGCTTTCGTTGCAACCCAAAGTGAGTGTCAGACTATTCCTCTACGAGTATTAACCATTGCTGCCAGTTGCCAGACTGATTTTTTGCTAGAAACTAAAGATGCCAGTACCCAGACGGATTTTGAATATAATTGTGAGTCTTCTAATGATGCCTCCTGCCAGACTGAAAATTTCCCTTGTGGCAGTTGTGATTCCAGCCCCCTAAGCGACCCGTCCCTCCCCTCTCTTTTAGTGCTAAAAAAAAAACTCGTGTTCGTTACCAACGAAATTTCTAATTTCATTTATGTTAGGGTGAATATAATTAATAACACACTTAATTGTGTGAATACGAATAAAAAAAACGCCAATTTGAAACCAACTGCAATTCAATCCACAAGCAACAACTCCCAACACATGAATATTATTGAAGCAATTGTCAACTCAAATATGAATTTAATCGGTCACCTAGTTCCAGAGGTCAGTGACAGCTTAAATGAGAACTCAATCAATATTCCAGATCCAGAGGTCAGTGACAATTTAAGTGTGAACTCAGCCAATATTCCAGTTTTAAGGGTCAGTGACAACTTGAGTATTATTAGTAAATCGGTTTCTGAAGCCAAATCAGGGAAGAATTCTACTGCCTGCCGTTTTCATTTGGCCAACAAGTGTATAAAAAAGAGTGATTGTACCTTTGTTCACCCCTGTATGTCTTTTTTAACTACTGGTCACTGTAACGACAATTATTGCTCCCTTTCCCATTCCAAACCCTGCCATAAATTTCTAAGTGGCCTTTGTTTCGAAACTAAATGCATGTTATTACATTTGAAAAACAGGGATTATCGTGCTATAGCCAGGCGCAGTAAAATTTTTAATAGTAAAATAGTTACAAGTTCTCAATCAACCCAAAACTGGAGCCCCCTTCATTCGATTAATAAAAGTAGCTCACCAGCGCATACTCTTCCATTTTTATCACAAATCTACCCTGCTCACTCAAAAAACTTCCACCTTTACCACCCAGAAAAAAAAAAAACTCCATTTCCCCAGCAAAATCCCTTCCCTCTTAACGCTCAAGTTAACCCCTCCCAAGTTGAACCCCCTGAAAATACCACCGTCTTATTTCCCTCCCTTATTTTTCCGCCTCCGACCCATGCGTTTAATCCCTCGTGCCCACCCTACCAGGATGACTCAGGTTTGAGACCTTTTGCATTTAATAATTGTCTTGTATTAAATCCTAATTGTTCGCACTTCCCGACAACTGAAAACAAGTCGCACCTTCCTCATCATGCTTCGGCTGTATCCTCGCCCTCCCCTCCACCTCCAAATCCCCAAGGTAAATCCTTCTCTTACCCTACTTCTCCGCAGCATCATAATATTAAATTGAAACCCCACCCAGGAAATTTTCAAACACACCAAGTATCCCTGTCGAAATTCCCCAATCGGTTTGTTTTTCCCAAACTTTTAGTTACTAATGCCGAAAGTCTTAATTTTGAAAAGCTTACTGAACTCGAGGGGTTTTCAAAATCAAATCTAATCGATATTATATCTATTAAGGAAGTAAAGTCTCAAGACCCAGGGTCTCTGCGCCTGACAAATTATTCAGAGTTTATTAAACTCCGTCCTTTAGACCACCCACTTGGAAAAAAGGTGACGGTGTTTTGTTCTTTACTAAGAGTAACCTTTACCCAAAGGTTATTCGAGTCCCTAGTTAATCCGAGTGCGATGAAATCCTCTGGCTAAGTATTAGACCAAAAGTTCTCCCTCGTCCATTTAATATTATTGCAATAGCTGTTTCCTATTACTCCCCAAATCAAAATATCGAGTCAAAACGTAAATTCATCCAGCAATTGCAGACAACTGCTGATTTTGTTATTTCTAAATACCCCAATGCTGGTCTTTTTTTAGTTGGCGATGCAAACGACCTTAAAATGGATTCATTTTGCTCCTAACTTAATGTTAAGCTGTTTGTTAAAATACCAACGACTCGGGGAAATACCTCTCTTGATGTTATTTTAACTAATGTGTATAATTTTTACAACCCTCTCTCAGCTCTGCCTCCATTAGGTGGGAGTTATCATCTTTCGATTCTTTTATCCCCCTCCTCAAATTTTAAGCATTCTTTCTCAATAACTTATGGCAGTTATCGCCCTCTTCAAAATTCTTGTTTTCTTACTTTTGGTATGTGGCTGAACACTGATTACTAAGAATACTAAGATTGGTCCGATATTTATATTTTGAAAAATCTTGATGAGAAAATGGCTTTTTTCCACAAAAAGCTAATTGACAAATATCAAATTTGCTTCCCGTAAAAAAAATTTAAAAATTGCTCCAGTGACAAACCTTTTATTAACTAAACTATAAAAACACTAATGAGAACCAAATTGAAGCTTTTCAAAAATGGTAAACCAGATGAAGCCAATAAACTAAGAAAATCAATTAAAAGAAAAATTCGCAAATTGGCACGATTGTACTACGAAAATAAGGTCGAAGTATTGTTTAATAATAAACCAAAAAACTGGTATTCTGAGGTTAAAAAGCTGTGTGGCAGGAGGCTTGAACAGCTTAACTTCAATCTACCCGAGTCCCCTAATATTACTGCCAATAATCTCAATAAATTCCTTGCTTCCATTGTCCAGAGTCTTCCACCACTGTCCGACTAATTACCATCAGTAGCCCTTTCCCCTTCTTTACCCACTATTTCTCCGTCTGAGATAGAGAGAAGAATTCAAAAACTAAGAAAGACAAGTATTTGTCCTTTGGATATCCCCTTTTCTCTTATCAGTGCCTTCGGTGATTTCTTGTCTAAGCCCTTGTCTTTCCTGTTTAACAAGGTTACCGAGTCTGGGCAAATTCCTACAATTTGGAAACAGGGTTTCATAACCCCTTTGAAAAAGAAAAACGGAAAGCCTGGTTTTGAAGGCGTCCGGCCTATTACTCTTACTCCTATTTTCTCCAAACTTTATGAAGGATTACTTGCAGATTGGCTAAAGGAAAAAATCTTACCTCTTACTAACTTGAAACAATTTGGGAACCTAAAATCCACCTCTACTTCCCATTACCTCGTTTCTCTTATTGATCGCATCGGTAAAATCCTTGAAAAGCCTAATTCCTGGCTAAATTTAATTTCCATCGACCTTCAGAAAGCATTCGACCTTCTTCACCGCAATATTTTAATTGAGAAACTTGTCTACGAGTTCAATATTGATCCCTTACTGGTGAAATTAGTTACCTCCATCTTAACAAATAGATCGCAAGTTGTCAAATACTAAAATCATTATTCAAATCCTCTCCCTGTCCACAACGGCATACCCCAAGGTACTCTCCTAGGTCCCCTCCTTTTTTCAGTAATTATCAACAGCATCGCAAAGGAATTTTCTGACCTATGGAAATTTGTTTTTGACATAACGGTTTTTTAAGCTTGATTAATAATTTTAAAACCCGACCATATGAGTGTCCTCAATGATATTGGAGATGAGGCGTTGGACTTAGACATGACACTAAACCCCTCTAAGTCCAAGATTATTCCGATTTGCTTCCTCAAATCCTCACCCTCTTTTCCTAATCCTATCCCTCCTGAAATTTCTGTGTCCTCATTTAAACTACTTGGCGTCACAATTTCTTCAAATTTAAAGTGGGATATCCACTTTAATGACATCATCCATAGCTCCTAAATAAATTCAGCGTCCCCCCTTCCCACTCCTTAAGAATTTACACGTCTTTTGTCCACCCGCATCTAGAATATGCTTGTCCAGTTTGGCACCCTGGTACTCTCTCGTGAAGAATCGGAAAAAATTGAATCAATTCAAAAAAGAGCCTTGCGAATAATTTTCAAAGAAGGCAAGGTGCCTTACTCTCTGCTCCTAATAAAAGCTAGTCTGAAAACCCTGGAGCAAAGGAGGGTTTCGTTGTGCCTCCGTTTTGCAAAAAATGCCATAACAAACCCTCGGACGGCAAGTATTTTCCCCAAACGTCACTCCCCATCCAGAATACGGCCGCCTCGAGCTGTTTCTGAGCCCATCCCTACTTTGTCCCCCATTCGCTGCGTTACTTCCAGATACGAAAGAACTTTTATCCCCTTCATTACAGAGAAAATGAATAAAATGTCTCAATAGTTTCTTTTTTCCCTCTTTTTTGTTTTCTAGCTGATGGTACTGCCCAGGTTCTTGCGCTCTTTTGCTTGCCCCCCCCCTTTCTTGACCAGTTTTTATTATTTTTAACTTTTTTATTGATTTACTGTAGTTTAATTGCTGACACTTTCTTAGTATCCCTTTTAATTTAAATGCATTTATGTCTCGTTCTAAGTTTAGTTTGACCAGGTTTTATTGCATTTATGTCTCGGTCTAAGTTTAGTTTGACCAATTTTTGTTTTTTTTTAATTTTTTAATTGACTTTTTAAAGTTTTAATTATTGACTTTTAAATGATGTTCATTATGGTTTTCTCTATTTCGTTGTTGTTCTTTGCATTTTTAGTGTAACCATTTATTTGTTGTCGACTCCAAAGTACGAATTCGGCCCTTTGTGGGCTTGTGATAGCGATTTTTTTGAAATAAATATCTTATCTCAACCCTCAGGGCAAGAGTTTTAAGTTATGCCCTGGGGGCATATATGGTTTTCATAGAAGGTGTTGTCGTAGATACTTCAAAACAGACTGATTCGATTGAAAATTCAAAGGGACAGAGCCCTTCTTAATAGTCTATAGTGTTTTGAGGGAAAAAAGCCCCCCCCCCCCACGCCCATCATTCCCCACAACACATCCGATCAAAATTTTGAGATAGCCATTTTGTTCAGCATAGTTTATTTCCAGATAGAAAATATATTTCTGAGGAGGACAATCCCCCCCAATCCTCAGGGCAAGGGTTTTAAGTTATGCCCTGGGGGCATATGAGGTTTTTATAGAAGGAGGGGTCGTAGAAACTTCAAAAAAGGCTCATTCGATTGGAAATTCCGAGGGCTAGTGCCCTTTGTAATAGTCGAAAGTGATTTGAGGGCAACAGACCACCCTCTCACGACCACCTTTTCCCCAAACACATCCAATCAAAATTTTGAGATTGCCAGTTTGTTCAGCGTAGTTGATTTTTAGATAGAAAATATGTTTTTGAGGAGGATACTCCCCCAAAATCCTTAGGGCAAGGGTTTCAAGTTATGCCCTGGGGGCATATAAGGTTTTATAGAAGGCGTTTTTGTAGAAACTTCAAACCATGCTCGTTTAATTGGAAATTCAATGGGCTAGTGCCCTTACTGATATTCGAAAGTGATTGGAGTGTAACACGCCCACCTTTAGTAAAAGGCCATACGGCTCCAATGTTTTATTATTTTTTTCCCCCAGAGGAACTTCATATGGAAGGGGTCGTAGTAGAAGCTTCAAAGGGGACTCATTCAATGGGAAATCGAGAGTTCTAGTGCCCTTTTTAATATTCGAAAGTGATTGGAGGGCAACTAGCCCCCCCCACGCCCATCATTCCCCCAAACATATCCAATCAAAATTTAGAAATAGCCATTTTGTTCAGCGTAGTTCATTTCCTGATAGAAAATATATTTTTGAGGAGGATACTCCCCCACAACCCTCAGGGCATGAGTTTTAAGTTATGCCCTGGGAGCACATAAGGTTTTTATAGAAGGCGTTGTCGTAAAAACTTCAAAACATGCTCATTCGACTGGAAATTAAAGGGCTAGTGCCCTTTTTAATAGTCGAAAGTGACTGGAGTGTAACTAGCCCCCGCCCCCCCACGCCCATCATTTTCCCAAACACATCCAATCAAAATTTTTAGATAGCCATTTTTTTCAGCGTAGTTGATTTCAAGATAGAAAATATATTTTTGAGGAGGACACTCCCCCACAACCCTCAGGGCAAGGGTTTTAAATTATGCCCTGGGGGCATATAAGGTTTTTATAGAAGGCGTTGTCGTAGAAACTTCAAAACAGGCTCATTCGATTGGAAATTAAAGGGCTAGTGCTCTTTTTAATAGTCGAAGTGATTGGAGTGCAACAAGCCCCCCTCACGCCCATCATTTCCCAAAAGACATTCAATCAAAATTTTGAGATAGCCATTTTGTTCAGCGTAGTTGATTTCCAGATAGAAAATATGTTTTTGAGGAGGACACTCCCCCAAAACGTTCAGGGCAAGGGTTTTAAGATATGCCCTGGGGGCATATAAGGTTTATATAGAAGGCTTTGTCGTATAAACTTCAAAAAAGGCTCATTCGATTGGAAATTCAAGGGATAGTGCCCTTTTTAATAGTTGGAAGTGATTGGAGGGCAGCTCGTCCCCCCCCCCCTCCACGCCCATCATTCTCCCAAACACATCCAATCAAAATTTTGAGATAGCCATTTTGTTCAACGTAGTTGATTTTCAGATAGAAAACATGTTTTTGAGGAGGACAATCCCCCACAACCCTCAGGGCAAGGGTTTTAAGTTATGCCCTGGGGGTATATAATGTTTTTATAGAAGGTGTTGTGATAGAAACTTCAAAAAAGGCTCCTTCGATTGGAAATTCAAAGGGATAGTGCCCTTTTTAATAGTCGAAAGTGATTGGAGGGCAAATAGCCACCCCCCTACACCCATCGTTCTCCCAAACACATCCAATCAAAATTTTGAGATCGCCATTTTGTTCAGTTTAGTTGATTTCCAGATAGAAAATATCTTTTTGAGGAGGACACTCCCCCACAACCCTCGGGGCGAGGGTTTTAAGTTATGCCCTGGGGGCATATAAGGTTTTTATAGAAGACGGTGTCGTAGAAACTTTAAAACAGGCACATTCAGTTGGAAATTAAAAGGGCTAGTGCCATTTTTAATAGTCGAAAGTGATTGGAGGGCAACTAGCCCCCCCCACGCCTATCATTCCCCCAAACACATCCAATTAAAATTTTGAGATAGCCATTTTTGTTCAGCATAGTTGATTTTCACATAGAAAATATGTTTTTGAGGAGGACAATCCCCCACAACCCTCAGGGCAAGAGTTTTAAGTTATGCCCTGGGGGCATATAAGGTTTTTATAGAAGGCGGTGGCGTGGAAACTTTAAAACAGGCACATTCAGTTGGAAATTCAAAGGGCTAGTGTCATTTTTAATAGTCGAAAGTGATTGGAGGACAACTAGCCCCCCCCCACGCCCATCAGTCCCCCAAACACATTCAATCAAAATTTTGAGATAGCCATTTTGTTCAGCGTAGTTGATTTCCACAAAGAAAATATGTTTTTGATAATTACATATCATAATTACATATCTACGATAAAATTCGCATGCTCTATAACAGCTGTCTAGATATTTTGACTAAAAAGGTCAATTCTTGTGAAATTTTGTTTATATTTCATTTGCAGTCTTAATCAAGCAAACTTAATGAGACGATCATCGTTTACTCGGCTAGTAATTTATAATCAGCTACTTGTATGTGCGATTGTGTGTTTACTCAAGAGAGTAATTACTCAAGAAGAGTAATTATTGAAGAAGAAAAAAAGAGGAGTTGGGGGGGGGGTGCTCTCCATTAATATTCTGAATAAATCATAGACGAACTAAATAATCAAAATAGTTTTTCATTTCTTTTCCTTATGCATTGTATTTAAAATATATTTGGCTTAGGCTCCACCTAGGACTATCTTTCTTTCTTCTATGAGTTTAAGTAGATTGTGATTTAAGCCTATAAGGCTACAAGTTACCTTATAAAATTGATTGTTATACTAAATTGGTTTTTATTTCTAGGACGCTGATATTCAAACACCAAGTCAAAAGCGCTCGAGGTTGGATGCCGGCCCAGTTAGCCCTGACACGGACATAATCAGAACCATGAATTCCATGAAGGATAGTGTGATCTGCATCACACCCCGTACCGGTTCTACCGACCTACCTGTAATTTCCAAGGTAATACTCATTTATTAGATAGTTTTCAACTTTATAATACGCTCACAATTTAGCATAGGAAAAAGGAGTAGGGGTCTTGATGAAACGGATGGAGGGGTGGGGGAGAAAACCTTAACTTTGCTGCATGACTTTTGGTACTTATTTAGTAGCTGGTAAAGACGACATTGGAACTATAATGAAATGCTTCAGGAGAAATAGCTTACCGCTTCTAACTGAACTAATGGCAGCTCCTTGACAAATATTTTTATAATGTACTTTATTTTATTGCTATTAGCCAAACACTCTTGATACTAGTCAATTATCTATGAAGGGGGTATATTTGTAGGAAAAGGAATCTGCTTCTAGTCTGGTCGCTATTTTTATGGATGGCTAGATTTGTAGGAAAAAGAGTCAGGTTCTTATTTTTACAAATGGGGTATTAAGACAATTATTAAGTGGAATGGTGGTTTCTGCCACTTTCTTTACTAATGAATTATCCACGAAGGCTTAGATTTGTATGAAAAAGAGTCTGGTTACAGCCAATATAACACTGGGAGGGGAATTAAGTTTTGATGGGGTGAAAAATGGCAATTAATTAGTAGCTGGTAAACATGTGAGTAGAAGTGTATTGAAATGGTTCATGAGAAATAGGTTAGCGCTTCTTACTGAACTAATGGCAGCTCCCTGACAAATATTATTATAATGTACTTTATTTAATTGCTATTAGCCAAACACTCTCGATACTAATGAATTATCTATGGAGGGGGTAGATTTGTAGGAAAAGAAATCTGCTTCTAGTCAGGTCGCTGTTTTTTTGGATGGCTAGATTATTAGGAAAAAGAGTCAGGTTCTTTTTTTTCAAATGGGGTATTAAGACAATTATTGAGTTGAATGGAGGGTTCTGCCACTTTCGTTACTAATGAATTATCCACGAAGGCTTAAATTTGTATGAAAAAGAGTCTGACTATAGCCAATATAATACTAGGAGGGGACTTAAGTTTTGAAGGGGTGAAAAATGGCAATTAATTACTGGTTTTTAAACATGTGAGTAGAAATGTATTGAAATTATTCATGAGAAAAAGGTTAGCGCTTCTAACTGAACTAATGGCAGATCCTTGACAAATATTTTTATAATGTACTTTATTTTGTTGCTATTAGCCAAACACTCTCGATGCTAATGAAATATCTATTAAGGGGGTATATTTGTAGGAAAAGGAATCTGCTTCTAGTCTGGTCGCTATTTTTATGGACGGCTAGATTTGTAAGAAGGGGAATCTGCTTCTAGTCTGGTCTCTATTTTTATGAATGGCTAGATTTGTAGGAAAAAGAGTCAGGTTCTTTTTTTTTAATGGGGTATTAAGACAATTATTGAGTTGAATGGAGGGTTCTGCCACTTTCGTTACTAATGAATTATCCACAAAGGCTTAGATTTGTATGAAAATGACTCTGGTTCTAGCCAATATAAGACTAGGGGGGAAATTAAGTTTTGAGGGAGTGAAAAATGGTACTTATTTAGTAGCTGGTAAACACAACAGTGGAATTATAATGAAATGCTTCAGGAGAAATAGCTTACCGCTTCTGACTGAACTAATGGCAGCTCCTTGACAAATATTTTTATAATATACTTTATTTTATTGCTATTAGCCAAACACTCTCGATACTAATGAATTATCTATGAAGGAGGTAGATTTGTAGGAAAAGGAATCTGCTTCTAGTCTGGTCTTTATTTTAATGGATGGCTAAATTTTTAGGAAAAAGTCAGGTTCTTTTTTTTATTGGGGTATTAAGACAATTATTGAGTTGAATGGAGGGTTCTGCCACTTTCGTTACTAATGAATTATCCACGAAGGCTTAGATTTGTATGAAAAAGAGTCTGGCTATAGCCAATATAATACTGGGAGGGGACTTAAGTTTTGAGGGGGTGAAAAATGGTACTTATTTACTGGTTTTTAAACATGTGAGTAGAAGTGTATTGAAATTATTCATGAGAAAAAGGTTAGCGCTTCTAACTGAACTAATGGCAGCTCCTTGACAAATATTTTTATAATGTACTTTATTTTATTGCTATTATCCAAACACTCTCGATACTAATCAATTATCTATGAAGGGGGTAGATTTGTAGGAAAAAGAATCTGCTTTTAGTCTGGTCGCTATTTTTATGGGCGGCTGAATTTGTAGGAAAAAGTCAGGTTCTTTTTTTTAATGGGGTATTAAGACAATTATTGAGTTGAATGGAGGGTTCTGCCACTTTCGTCATTAATGAATTATCCATGAAGGCTTAGATTTGTATGAAAATGACTCTGGTTCTAGCCAATATAAGACTAGGGGGGAAATTAAGTTTTGAGGGAGTGAAAAATGGTACTTATTTAGTAGCTGGTAAACACAACAGTGGAATTATAATGAAATGCTTCAGGAGAAATAGCTTACCGCTTCTTACTGAACTAACGGCAGCTCCTTGACAAATACTTTCATAGTGTACTTTATTTAATTGCTATTAGCCAAACATTCTCGATACTAGTGAGTTATGTATGGAGGAAGTAGATTTGTAGGGAATGGAATTTGCTTCTAGTCTGATCATTATTTTTACGGATGGTTAAATTTTTAGGAAAAGAGTCAGGTTCTTTTTTTTAATGGGGTATTAAGACAATTATTGAGTTGAATTGAGGTTTCTGCCACTTTCGTTACTAATGAATTATCCACAAAGGCTTAGATTTGTATAAAAAAGAGTCTGGTTATAGCCAATATAACACTGGGAGGAAGATTAAGTTTTGAGTGGGTGAAAAATGGTACTTATTTAGTAGCTGGTAAACATGTGAGTAGAAGTGTATTGAAATTGTTCATGAGACATAGGTTAGCGCTTCTTACTGAACTAATGGCAGCTCCTTGACAAATATTTTTATAATGTACTTTATTTTATTGCTATTAGCCAAACACTCTCAATACTAATGAATTATCTATGAAGGGGGTAGATTTGTAGGAAAAAGAATCTGCTTTTAGTCTGGTCGCTATTTTTATGGGCGGCTGAATTTGTAGGAAAAAGTCAGGTTCTTTTTTTTAATGGGGTATTAAGACAATTATTGAGTTGAATGGAGGGTTCTGCCACTTTCGTCATTAATGAAATATCCATGAAGGTTTAGATTTGTATGAAAAAGAGTCTGGTTCTAGCCAATATAATACTGGGAGGGGAATTAAGTTTTGAGGGGGGTGAAAAATTGACATAGTCTTTTAACTCTATAAAATAATGGATATTTCACATGGAAACTAAACCCTTTTTTCTATAGATTAATGAATTAGCACCACTATCAGTAGAGGGGGGGGGGGACCAGACCCACGAGGACAATACCCCTTCGAATCACGATCCGGACACTTTTTTTTTAAACTCCCACGAGAACCACGTGGTTTTTGGTTTTTGTCAGTGAGAATGGAAAAACAGGATTTTTCTCATTTGAAAAAACATGAATTTTCTCACATTGATGGTTGTTTCTTGGACGGTTATGTGCGTGTTGGTCAATTTATTTGTTGTTTTTCATAGATGTCAACAGTAATTTATGTCTGTTTAATGGTTTTTGTCAGTGAGAATGAAAAAACAGGAACTTTCTCACTTTTATGGATGTTTTATGGTTTTTGTCAGTGAGAATGAAAAAACAGGAATTTTCTCACATTGATGGTTGTTTCTTGGACGGTTATGTGTGTTGGTCAATTTGTTTGTTGTTTTTCATGGATGTCAACAGTAATTTATGGATGTTTTTATGGTTTTTGTCAGTGAGAATGGAAAAACAGGATTTTTCTCACTTGAAAAAACAGGAATTTTCTCACATTGATGGATGTTTCTTGGACGGTTATGTGCGTGTTGGTCAATTTATTTGATGTTTTTCATGGATGTTAACAGCAGTTCATGTCTGTTTTATGGTTTTTGTCATTGAGAATGAAAAAACAGAAACTTTCTCACTTTAATGGATTATTGAGTCTAATGGGGACAGGGTCAATGACACTTCCTTCAAGATCTTGTTGTTGTTGTTGCTCGAGGCAAATGTTATGAGTTTCCAGGAAACAGTTAGATCACATGTTTCCTTCTCAGCCAATCAGTGAGTCGGATACATCCCCCATCTCAACCAATCAGAGGGGGCGGAAATATTAGAAAAAGAGGATTGCAGGTTGGGTTAGTTTAGATTTTTAGTTTATTCTTTTATTAGTTATTTAGTTTAGATTTTTAGTTTATCTTAAGTTTATTTATTACCTTTATTTTAGTTTAGTTTTAGTTAGTTTAGTTTTAGATTAGAGTTTTAGTTTAGCTAGAGTTTTACTAGAGAGTTTTAGTTAGAGTTTTAATTTAGCAGTTTACTTTAGTTTTAGTTTGGTTTAGTTTAGATTTTTAGTTTAGTTTTAGTTTAACGTTTAATTTTATTTTAGAGTTTTGGTTTAGATTTATAGTTTATTTTAAGTTTATTTACTACCATAATTTTTAGTTTAGTTTTAGTTAGTTTTAAATTAGAGTTTTAGTGCAGCTAGAGTTTTAATAAAGAGTTTTAGTTAGAGTTTTAATTTAGCAGTCTAGTTTAGTTTTAGTTTAGTTTAGTTTAGATTTTTAATTTAGTTTTAGTTTAAAGTTTAGTATTATTTTATAGTTTTAGTTTAGATTTATAGTTTATTTTAAGTTTATTTATTACCATAATTTTTAGTTTAGTTTTAGTTAGTTTTAGATTAGAGTTTTAGTTTAGCTACAGTTTTACTAAAGAGTTTTATTTAGAGTTTTATTTCAGCAGTTTAGTTTACTTTTAGTTTAGTTTAGTTTAGATTTTAGTTTAGCTTTAGTTTAATGTTTAGTTTTATTTAGAGTTTTAGTTTATTTTAAGTTTATTTATTAAATTTATTTTTAGTTTTAGTTAGTTTTAGATTAGAGTTTTAGTTTAGCTAGAGTTTTACTAAAGAGTTTTAGTTAGAGTTTTAATTTAGCACTTTAGTTTAGTTTTAGTTTAGTTTAGTTTAGATTTTTAGTTTAGTTTTAGTTTAAAGTTTTATTTTAGAGTTTAGTTTTAGTTTAGTAGTTAAGTTTAGTTTGAGTTTAATGTTTAGTTTTATTTTAGAGTTTTAGTTAGATTTTCAGTTTAATTTAGTTTTAGTTTAGAATTTTAGTTAGTTTAAAAGTTTAGATCTTAGTTAGTTTAGTAGTTTAGATTTTTAGTTAGAGTTTTCTTTTAGAGTTTTAGTTAGATTTTCAGTTTAATTTATTTTAGTTTTAGGTTAGTGTTCAGTTTATTTTAGAATTTTAGTTAGTTTAAAAGTTTAGATTTTAGTTAGTTTAGTAGTTTAGATTTTTAGTTTAGTTTTAGTTTAATGTTTAGTTTTATTTTAGTTAGATTTTCAGTTTAATTTATTTTAGTTTTAGATTAGTGTTTAGTTTTAGTTAGTTTAGTAGTTTAGTTAGTTTAGTGTTAGTTAGTTTAGTAGTTTAGATTTTTAGTTTAGTTTTAGTTTAATGTTTAGTTTTCTTTTAGATTTTTAGTTAGATTTTCAGTTTAATTTATTTTAGTTTTAGATTAGTGTTTAGTTTTTAGTTTAGAATTTTTAGTTAGTTTAAAAGTTTAGATCTTAGTTAGTTTAGTAGTTTAGATTTTTAGTTTAGTGTTAGTTAGTTTAGTTTTCTTTTAGAGTTTTAGTTAGATTTTCATTTTAATTTATTTTAGTTTTAGGTTAGTGTTTAGTTTTTAGTTTAGAATTTTAGTTAGTTTAAAAGTTTAGATATTAGTTAGTTTAGTAGTTTAGATTTTTAGTTTAGTTTTAGTTTAATGTTTAGTTTTATTTTAGTTAGATTTTCAGTTTAATTTAGTAGTTAAGAGTTTTAGTTAGTTTTTAGTTTAGAATTTTTAGTTAGTTTTTTAGTTTAGATCTTAGTTAGTTTAGTAGTTTAGATTTTTAGTTTAGTTTTAGTTTAATTTTCAGTTTTAGTTAGATTTTCGTTAGATTTTCGTTAGAAATGAGTTTTAGTTAGATTTTCAGTTTAGATTTTAGTTTTAGATTAGTGTTTAGTTTTTAGTTTAGAATTTTTAGTTAGTTTATAAGTTTAGATCTTAGTTAGTTTAGTAGTTTAGATTTTAGTTAGTTTAGTTTTCTTTTAGAGTTTTAGTTAGATTTTCAGTTTAATTTATTTTATTTTTAGATTAGTGTTTAGTTTTTAGTTTAGAATTTTTAGTTAGTTTAAAAGTTTAGATCTTAGTTAGTTTAGTAGTTTAGATTTTTAGTTTAGTGTTAGTTTAGTTTTCTTTTAGAGTTTTAGTTATATTTTCAGTTCAATTTATTTTAGTTTTAGATTAGCGTTTAGTTTTTAGTTTATAATTTTTATTTATTTTAGAAGTTTGGATTTTAATTAGTTTATTATTTTAGTTTTTATTTTATTGTTAGTTAGTTTAGTTTTAGATTAGAGTTTTAGTTTAGCTACAGTTTTGCTAAAGAGTTTTAGTTAGAGTTTTAATTTAGCAGCTTAGTTTTAGTTTAGTTTAGTTTTTTAGTTTATTTTTAGTTTAATTTTTAGTTTTATTTCATAGTTTTAGTTATATTTTAACTTTAATTTAGTTTAGTTTTAGTTAATAGTTTAGTTTTAGTTTAGAATTTTTAGTTAGTTTAGTAGTTTAGATTTTAGTTAGTTTAGTAGTTTAGTTTTTAGTTTAGTGTTAGTTAGTTTAGTTTTAGATTAGAGTTTTAGTTTAGCGTTTTTAGCTAGAGTTTAGTTTTAGTTTAGTAGTTAAGTTTAGTTTTAGTTTAGAGTTTTATTTAAGAGTTTTAATTAGAGTTTTAATTTAGAAGTTTAGTTCAGTTTTAGTTTAATTTTAGTTTAGTTTTAGATTAGTGTTTAGTTTTAGTTTAGTTTTAGTTACTTTAGTTTTAGTTTAGAGTTTTAGTTTAGCTAGAGTTTTACTAAAGAGTTTTAGTTAGAGTTTTAATTTAGCAGTTTAGTTTAGTTCTAGTTTAGTTTAGATTTTTAGTTTAGTTTTAGTTTAATGTTTAGTTTTATTTTTGTGTTTAGTTTTTAGTTTTAAATTTTTAGTTAGTTTAATAGTTTAGATTTTAGTTAGTTTAGTAGTTAAGATTTTAGTTAGTTTAGTAGTTTAGATTTTTAGTTAGAGTTACAGTTTAGATTTTTAGTTAGTTTAGTAGTTTAGTAGTTTAGAGTTTAGTGTTAGTTAGTTAGACAGTTTAATTTAGTAGTTTAGTTTAGTTTCAGTTTGGTTTAGTTTAGATTTTTATTTTAGTTCAAGTTTATTTTTAATTTAGTTTTATAATTTATATTTTTTTTATTTTTAGTTCAGTTTTAGTTTAGAGTTTTTATCTAGAGTTTAGTTTTAGTTTAGTAGTTAAGTTTAGTTTGAGTTTAATGTTTAGTTTTATTTTAGAGTTTTAGTTAGATTTTCAGTTTAATTTAGTTTAGTTTTAGATTAATGTTTAGTTTTAGTGTAGAATTTTTAGTTTGTTTAGTAGTTTAGATTTTACTTAGTTTAGTAGTTAAGAGTTTTAGTTAGAGTTATAGTTTAGATTTTTATTTAGTTTAGTAGTTTAGAGTTTAGAGTTTAGTTTTAGTTAGTTAGACAGTTTAAATTTTTAGTTAGTTTAGTAGTTTAGTTTAGTTTTAGTTTAGTTCAGATTTTTAGTTTAGTTTTAGTTTAATGTATAGTTTTATTTTAGTGTTTAGTTTCTAGTTTGGAATTCTTAGTTAGTTTAGTAGTTTAGATTTTAGTTAGTTTAGTAGTTTAGTTTTTAGTTTAGTGTTAGTTAGTTTAGTTTTAGATTAGAGTTTTAGTTTAGCTACAGTTTTGCTAAAGAGTTTTAGTTAGATTTTCAGTTTAATTTAGTTTAGTTTTAGATTAGTGTTTAGTTTTAGTGTAGAATCTTTAGTTAGTTTAATAGTTTAGATTTTAGTTAGTATAGTAGTTTAGATTTTAGTTAGTTTAGTTGTTTAGTTTCTTAGTTTAGTTTAGTAGTTTAGATTATAGTTAGTTTAGTAGTTTAGTTTTTTGGTTTAGTTTTAGTTAGTTTTGTTTTAGATTAGAATTTTAGTTTAGCTACAGTTTTGCTAAAGAGTTTTAATTTAGTAGCTTAGTTTGGTTTTAGTTTAGTTTAGTTTTATATTAATGTTTAGTTTTAGTTTAGAGTTTTAGTTAGTTTAGTAGTTAAGAGTTTTAGTTAGAGTTACAGTTTAGATTTTTTAGTTAGTTTAGTAGTTTAGAGTTTAGTTTTAGTGTAGAATTTTTAGTTTGTTTAGTAGTTTAGATTTTAGTTAGTTTACTAGTTAAGAGTTTTAGTTAGAGTTATAGTTTAGATTTTTATTTAGTTTAGTAGTTTAGAGTTTAGAGTTTAGTTTTAGTTAGTTAGACAGTTTAAATTTTTAGTTAGTTTAGTAGTTTAGTTTTTTAGTTTAGTGTTAGTTAGTTTAGTTTTAGATTAGAGTTTTAGTTTAGCTACAGTTTTGCTAAAGAGTTTTAGTTAGAGTTTTAATTTAGCAGCTTAGTTTTAGTTTAGTTTAGTTTTTTAGTTTAGTTTTAGTATAACGTTTAGTTTGATTTTAGAGTTTTAGTTAGATTTTCAGTTTAATTTAGTTTAGTTTTAGTTAATAGTCTAGTTTTAGTTTAGAATTTTAGTTAGTTTAGTAGTTAAGAGTTTTAGTTAGAGTTATAGTTTAGATTTTTTAGTTAGTTTAGTAGTTTAGAGTTTAGAGTTTAGTTTTAGTGTAGAATTTTTAGTTAGTTTACTATTTTAGTTTAGTTTTAGTTTAGTTTAGGTTTTTAGTTTAGTTTTAGTTTAGTTTTAGTTTAGTTTTATTATTTATATTTTGTTTAGTTTTAGTTCAGTTTTAGTTTAGCGTTTTTATCTAGAGTTTAGTTTTAGCTTAGTAGTTAAGTTTAGTTTTAGTTTAACATTTAGTTTTATTTTAGAGTTTTATTTAGATTTTCAGTTTAATTTAGTTTAGTATTAGATTAGTATTTAGTTTTAGTGTAGAATTTTTAGTTAGTTTAGTAGTTTAGATATTAGTTAGTTTAGTAGTTTAGTTTTCGTTTAGAGTCTTACTTAGTTTAGTAGTTAAGAGTTTTAGTTAGAGTTATAGTTTAGATTTTTAGTTAGTTTTGGTTAAGTTTAGATTTTTAGTTTAGTGTTAGTTAGTTTAGTTTTCTTTTAGATTTTTAGTTTATTTTAAGTTTAATTTATTTCAGTTTTAGATTAGTGTTATTTTTTAGATTAGAGTTTTAGTTTTACATAAGAGTTTTAGTTAGAGTTTTAATTTAGTAGCTTAGTTCAGTTTTAGATTAGAGTTTTAGTTCAGCTACAGTTTTGCTAAAGAGTTTTAGTTAGATTTTCAGTTTAATTTAGTTTAGTTTTAGATTAGTGTTTAGTTTTAGTTAGAGTTATAGTTTAGTAGTTTAGAGTTTAGAATTTATTTTTAGTTTAGTTTTAGTTAGTTTAGTTTTAGATTAGAGTTTTAGTTTAGCTAGAGTTTTACCTATGAGTTTTAGTTTGAGTTTTAGTTTACTTTTAGTTTTAGTTTTTTTTTTTTAGTTAAGAGTTTTAGTTTTACTTTAGAATTTTAGCTAGAGTTTAGTTTGGAGTTTTAGTTTAGTTTTATTTTAATGTTCTATTTTAGATTTTAGTATAGTTTAGTTAGTTTATTTATAGTTATGGTTTTGAAGTGCCTAAAAGGGAAAATAAAGGCCGTTGTTCGTGTAGTTTCTTCAGTGTCATAACGTCAACTAATAGTCTTTTCTACTGTTCGCTGGAAGACATACTGTAATTTCTTTTTTGAAAATGTCGGTGACTACGCGTAGATCCTCGGGTGTGCTCTGATTAAGATCCAGCAAAATGTAACCGTAGGACTTGCTAGTCGCCTGAGTGTACGCGGAAAACATAATTTTTGGGGCGCTGGGTTATATCTTTTTTTTGTGATTTATTAGTGCGATAGAATCCCGAACGACTCGATAGATAATATAGATGGTACAATTCAAAGCAAGGGTTCGCATACATTTGCTCTGATGAAACAGATTGTGTAGAACTAGGGTTATGGAAATGTGTTCATGATGAGAGCGAACAGTGAGTTGCTGTAGCATTTCCTGTGAGAACTGTTCAATGGATTCAACCAAATCATCAATAATCAACCACGAGTCCGATTCAATACTATTGAAAACATCAAGTCCTCGTATGAATTGCATTGGTATGGTTGTGGCAATAGCTTTTATTTGATCATAGGACTCCTGTCAAATACTATAGCAATAGAAGATTTTTTCGCTTTTTCCAAAAACATTTTATCGCAATGTTTAATTGTTTTAGCTAAAAGTGTTGTTTTCCCCGACATTGAGGGCCCACACAGAAACAATCTGAAGGGTTGTTTAAATTGATACATACTGTTGACAACAGTCGGACTATGACTAACTGTAAATCATACATGTCCAATGAATAAGTAGTAGCAATAATTTTTCCGTAGATCTATCTATTCAAGAACAACAAAAAACAATATTTCATGGCAGCATTTATTTCGACAATATGAAAACAAATATTTGTTCAACATGAACAATGATAACAAAAATAATCACTTTGTTCAACAAGAACCTGACAAAATTTCATGGTCAACATGAAAACTCTATTTGTTCAACATGAACATTGACTTAAACACTTTTCTGTACAA
This sequence comes from Artemia sp. Qi Xiang Cuo, assembly GCF_049724085.1. Taxonomy (NCBI): domain Eukaryota; kingdom Metazoa; phylum Arthropoda; class Branchiopoda; order Anostraca; family Artemiidae; genus Artemia; species Artemia sp. Qi Xiang Cuo. The sequence goes on from NW_028297432.1 coordinate 2,023,595, forward strand.
AAAAAAACACTTTCTGACAAAAACAAAAAACACTTGGAACATGAACTAGCACAGTTGAATATTACAGTGAATTTAATGGTAGGGTCCCCCCCCCCCAGGGGCCGGCCGCAGGAAGGGTCCCCCCCCTGGGGGCCGCGTTGGAAAAAAAATAGTTGCCGTCACTGCTATAGGTTAGTGGTTGGGTTAGTTGGGTCAGTGGTGGTGGCGATGGTTAGTTAATTTATGAGCAGGTTAGTAGGTTAGTCAGATTAGGTTAATTTATCCAGACCAAGTTGATTACGATAGTCTATGCATTCAACTCGGTCTGAAATACGCTAGTGGCCATGAGGTAGAACACTCACACCATTCTCGAGCGCATTGACTTTGTCAGATATACATGACATTGTATTCTTTTCCACACTCATAGTATAATTTCTATACTCTAGAGAGCGAATTGCAAGCACTTGTTCTCTCGGCACTAGGCTACTTTCTACACAGTCTCTGTACACGCTCATGTTGAAATTGCTCTTTACAAAGTGTGTAGGCATCCCTTTACACGCCTTCTTTTCATCTCCATTATGTGTTTTAACGCAATAAACTTTGGGGCCCGGGAACACCCCCTGGATATCAAATCACTCCCTGTCTCTGATTTTAACAGTAGTAGTTGGTTGGGGGATTAATGTTACACCAACTCGGGGTAGAAGTTTGGAGTCTAGTTGGTGAAATCCATCTGCGGGCTGATGTATTCCCCATTTTCTAAATCCCCCAATAAATCTTCAGTCCCATTTACCTTTAGCAGCATAGAATCTGTATCCCCATACTAAATTTGAACCTCCCCCTCCCGTGGCCATTGCACCTTGCATACATTGTAAAAGAAGGACAACATGAGCTTTTTTGAAATTTCTAGTACTGAACTGCCGCCTGCTATATTCTTGTTCAGTACCACAATTCACTTTTTGCTCTGTAGAAGAACCATGCTGGTCTCTATGCGCGTGAACGATGTAAATTTTAGATCGCCAATAATTCGAGCACACTAGAGGGTTAGTCACGACATCGCAGCGAGATCTATTACGTACGCTCTCACAAATTTTGCCAAACGCTGAATTTAGAATGAGCTTATACAATTCCTTCTCTACCTTGGAATTTGCCCTAGAGCGTTTATCGACAAAAGTTTCGATAAACGTCTTTAAATAAGGTTTCTGATTGAACTGTAGGACCCTGTGTATTTTGGTGATTTTGAAACCATTGTTCACCATCCAATGCAAAAGCACATGGTGAACAACGATATTCTCCTTAGGATCCAAATCAGAAATCAGTTTTGCCTGGAGGAGGTCTAATGCATCCGCATATCCTCAACCTATGATCAATTGTAGGGGCTCAATGAGTCTCTGGTCATTGATAGATTGATACAGGGAAAAACAAAATCTTTGACGGAATCGTGAAGTACCAGCGGAATGTGACCGTCAATTTCAAAGAACCATCCTTGTGGCCCGTTGTGCTCAACTGTGGTAATGTCAGGGAACTAACAAGAATTCTCAAGCCATTGATAGCTCCCACACGGCAAAGAGTAGTGGGACATTGCCGAGGGGTATAACGAGTTCATGTCCAAGAACACTGCATTTGACTTTACACCGGTGCTTTGTCCGCTCGGATCGGTTGACAAGACGCGGTCCCCATGAAAAACATACCCTCCTCTCATTGAACGCTCTACAAAAAGGTGCTGATCTACATTTGTGATTAGGCCTATTTCCTCCCTACTAATTTTTTAAATTAAATCCATTACTAAATTGGGCATGGAAAAATAATATCCAATATCTAACCCTAACTCTGAATAGATTTGGTCTGTATTCTTACAGACTACATCCAACAGAGTTAGAACTTCACTGGCCAAGTACAGTCTACAATAATCCCACCCTTTTTTACAATTCCCACTGGACCACACCTTCTTGGCAAACTCATACTCCTCGGCTGTGCATTCACTGTTGGTCAGTGAATTGTAAAAAGCTTCAATGTGAGGTACTGTCCCCTCACTTAAGCAAGCACCAGAACTGTAATAATCGTATGCGTATACACCTTTGCAGGTTAATAGGTCATACATTTCACTGTCTGGAAAGTGCTGTTTAAGCAAGGGAAAGCTATCGAAATTGTCGCTTTTCTGCACTTGAATCAATTGACTCAATGCCTTGGGAAAAAAACTAAAATAATCTAAAAACCTGATTTTATTCCAGCACGTATGTCCATTATCCACTACCTGCCATTTCAGTTCGAGAAGCAACAACTTCTCGGCCGATGATAATAAACTTCACTTTTCCCCTCATTTAAATAAAAAACCTTTAAAACAATAGAAACCTTAATTGACTCCCTACCTCCCCACAACTGAATTTGCTTCTCCAGCACTGCACGAATTTTATCTAAACAGGCATGCACAATTTCTACCGGATCAAAAACAAAATGTCCTCCCATAAGTGTATTAAAAGGATCTCCAAAGGTCGCAGTGAAAACAACTATATTATTTAATATTGAATTTGACAATTGAAGGTCTGGAATAGTTGTTGGCCCCGTGGGGATATTACTCTCTCCCCCCCTGGGGTCTCCGAGAGGCGGGGTCTGTTCCAATTCAGGTGTTTGACGTGGACGTATGTAATCAGTGGGGGATAGAGAAGGGTTCCCAGTTAATTCGTCTGTAAAATTCTCTAAAAGCTGTAGTGTATCTTGATTCAAATTCCCCTGTCCAACTGCGCTATAATCTACGTATAGAAAATCATCTAAAAACCCATCAATATTGTCTAGAATATTGTTAATGATACCGTCCCATGTTGAATTGTTGTTGGAGAGCTCCTCTCCTCCAACTGATTACGATGGTGAATAAGGGACCAATGCTCCAACCTATAAATGAAAAAATAGCTTATTTTCAAAGTGTTCAAATCATCCCTACTGTTAAAATTTGGATTATTATTTAAAGTCAGTGCTTAGTAGTAGCATTTGGTTAATTCAACTGAAAGCAGTTAATTTCTAACTTAATATAAGATATTTACAATCTAAAACATCGCTTTACATAGAAGGCGGCAATTTGATTTTGTTCAAAAAATAGTTTATTTTCAATCTGTTAAAATCTACCATGCTTTTTTTTTTTTTCGCGGCGCTTCTCGGGCCTGCAGCGCATCCCGCGGCGCTTCTCGGGCCTGCAGCGAATCTCGCGGGCGCTTCCCGCAGCGCCTCTCGGGCCCGCAGCGCTTCCCACAGCGCTTCCCGACCGGCTCCCATAAAAACTTTACATAATGCCCGTCAAAAGTTGAAATATTCGCTTAGACAGCATAAGTCGCTATTTCTCTCTAATTCCATACTGGTTCGGTGAACTCATGAGTTTAATTATTGTAACCCGTCGCGTGAGTGTTCCGATTTCCAAGACTGAACTTCAACAGGTAAGAAAATGCAACAATTAAATGCCGGGAACCGCTAGCTTGGTTTCCCCTTGCTGAAATCTTGGCACGATAGAAAGCTATTTTAAAACATTCAGTGCAAATTAGAACGCCAATATGTGCAATAGATAAAAGGAATAATCTCTCTCTTAAAACTATGTGAAGAATAGCATTCACAGAGTTTCAAAGGTACCTAAAAATATTCGCTTATGAGAGAGCGGTGAAGAGATAGGGGGAATGCATAGAAAATAGCAAAGATTAGAAAAAAAGAGCAGTTTGACAAGCAAAAAAATTACATTTAGATATCTCTGAGGGAGGGCGGAGAAAATAATGGTTGGGGGTGAGGGGTTAATATATCAGAGATACACTTTTACACAATGTTGAAAAATAGTGAAAAGAAAGGACTAAAAAACATTGGAAGAAATAGATTTATATTTTTATAAGATAGGTAGGAAAAAATGCTCACATTTGCAAATCCTGACTGCACTTGGGTGCCAGATGGTCCAGGTAATGTGTGTTCGATGGCGGACGGGGCGACGTTAATCTCTTGTGCAGCTGGGGCAGCAATGGCACATGGCTGTGCAGCCGGGACAGCTCCTGAGACCCTTGAAAAAGCATGATGAGAGACAACCTCATGATCTTGCGTAGGTGGGGCTTCGACATTGTAGCTAACCACCCACTCTCTCTTTAACTTTCTGATAGGCTGCATTGGGGCTGCCTCACCCTCTCTTGCTCTCTTTACAGCTGGAGGGGCCGAAATACATTCTTCATAATTTGCCTTAAAGAAGAGAAAAAAGTTAGTATGATGAATAATTTCTCCCCTTTTTACAGAAGGAGAATTAGTATCCACACTAACCAGAATTTTGTCTACCCCCCCTAAATTTAGGAAAATTAACCCTCCCTATGTCTACCCTCTCATTGAGTTAATCTTGCGATTTATTCAAGTGAAAGGCATATCAATAAAGAATATATCTTACTGCCTTTTTATTCAAATGTTATAGCTAAAATCACTAAAATTTCGAAGAGAAATGGTTAGACACTAAAGTCGATAACACTTATCTTTTCATTTCTATTTTGTCAATATTAAAATTGCTAACCCCCTACCCCTACAAAAATCCGGGATTCACGCTGCCCTCCCCTAAAGTTAAGAAAATTAACCCACCCTTGGTCTACCCTCTCATTGAGTTAATCTTGCAATTTATTCAAGCAAAAGGCATATCAATAAATAATATATCTTACTGCCTTTCATTCAAACGTTATAGCTAAAATCACTAAATGTCGAAGAGAAATGGTTAGACACTGAAGTAAGAAACAATTATCTTTTCATTTCTATTTTGTCACTATTAAAAGTGCTAACCCCTCCCCAACAAAAATCCTGGATTCACGCCTCCTCCCCTAAATTTAGGAAAATTAACCCACCCTAGGTCTACCCTCTCATTGAGTTAATATCGCGATTTATTCAAGCAAAAGGCATACCAATAAAGAATATATCTTACTGCCTTTCATTCAAACGTTTTTGCTAAAATGACTAAATGTCGAAAAGAAATGGTTAAACACTGAAGTAAGAAACACTTATCTTGTCATTTCTACTTTGTCCATATTAAAAGTGCGAACCCACACCCCCAACAAAAATCGTGGATTCATACTCCCCTCCTTGGAATATAAGGGAAACTTTATCGAAAGAAAGCTTGAAATAATCCCGTTTCACTCTTACATAGAATCCCAATGCCCTAAATATCTATCGCTATTTTCAGACAAAATTAGCTGTCCGATAATTTCAGACAAACACAGAATTACGTAAAAGCACTAAAACCTAGATTGCCTAAAACCAGCTAATGTATACAAACAGGAAAAGGGTGACAGCTAATTATAGGCCTCACGCTGGAGCCTTCTGTCAAAACCAGAGCGGGTTAATAACAACAGTGACGGAAGTCAGTGGTCGCTTTTAGCCAGGATATAGAACACTTAAAATTGCATAAATTTAACGAAATGAAAATTATTTCTATTTGCGAGAATTTGATTGTAAAAACAATGAGGGACGGGTTTAGGTTTAGGTAATAAAAAGAACACCTTATATGTTTTCTAGCGAGTATAAAGATTGCATAGTGATGTTTGTACTAGAGTGGGAGGGGGGAGGGAGGGGATTTACCTGAATAGCCTGGAGGGTGACCATGGAAAATAATTTTATTTTGAAAATAAAAATGAAAACGGAACTTACACGGTAAATTGAGGTTGCCAATGCTTCAAACTCATCAATTATGTCAGTTGTTATATCCATTGTGTCACAATAGTTTCTGATAATTTAATCACAATGCATGTCCGTTATATACGAAATCTCAAGGGCGAATTGTTATGTAAGCAAGCCCTCTGATTGGCTGAAAAGGAAACACGTGATCTAACTGTTTTCTATTTCTGGAAACTCTTAACATTCGCTGAGAGCGTGCCCAAAACAACAACAACAACAAATGCTGTTTCCTATTTCTGGACACCTTGACATTCACGATCGATTACACAATCAAGTTCTCGGAAATTCACTTCCCCCTCGTGTCCTAGATCAATAACATTGTTCCCGTTATAATTCAATGTGCATGTGCAACCTTTGCCCCGGAGTTATTACACCTAGATGAACAACAAAAAAATCGACCTTGAAAAAAGAGGTCATTGACACACTTTGAATACGCAATCAATTTCTCAGAAATCCATCTCCCCTAGGGACTCTATGCCCATATTTGGTGTTAAAAAAAGATGTAGGTGGCAGCAGGGGTGAGTCGTGGGACCTCATGATGGGGTTCTACTCAATTTTAGCACGTTTTAGTTCTCAGGCTACAGGTATAGGAAACTTCATAGCCACCATTTTTAAGCCTCTTTTAAACACGTAGAAATCCTATATAAAAAACTCCATAGATCATGTTGAGAAGTTAAAAAATCAAGGTAAAGCAAAAAATACAATTTTATTTAGCTTTGATGCAGTTTCTATTTACTGTTTATGCAAGGTCCATAAGTGTGAGCAGGCTTTACAAAGAAAATTAGAGGAAAATTCAGCTTGGTCGGATTATAAAACTTTGGAAATGGATACAATAATGACCCTTTTTCGTCTTTGCAACAAGTTCTCCTCGTATTTTAAATTCAAAACAAATTTTTCCTTCAAATAATGGGCTTATCCATGGGCACTGTCTTGTCTCCTTATTTGGCAAATTTTTACATGGATTTCATAGAACAGTCTGCCTTGAATACTTTCCACTTAAAACACTCTATCTGGTTTTGTTTTGTTGATGATATCCTTTCTGTTTGGGAACATGGACAAGACTCTCTAAGAGATTTTTGGCACATTTGAATTCTTTTGATTCGAATTTCCAGTTCACAATGGAACTCGAAGATTCAGGTAAGCTGCCTTTCTTGGATGTTTTGATTATAAAATCTAATCCTAGTCTTGAATTTTCTATATATAGAAAGCCGACTCATAATGATCGATATCTACATTTTTCTTCCAATCACCCTCCTTCTGTGAAAAGAGGGGTAATAATCTCTTTAGTCGACAGAGTTTCAAAAATTTGTGCCCGTAATCATATAAATTCTGAATTAAATTATGTCAAGGATATTCTTTTCTGCAGTTACTCAATCAAACTTATTGAAAATATAATAGATAGACGATTAAAAAAGATAAAAGAACAAAATATGGAGCTTGTCCTCCTTAATTCAGTAACCTCGGAGTTTGAAAAAAAAACTTTAATTTTTTTACATTACATTCTGTAACGTGACGATAAACTTGGAAAAATTTAAAAAAAAACATAATCTCTCTGTTTTTTTCAAACCCAAACTCAAATCTGAACACTTTCATTTCAGGAATGGATATAACGGACCCTGTACTAGGTAGTGGCGTCTACAGAATCCCGTGTTATTGTGGAAAATTTTACATTGGTAGCCCCCATCAGCAACTAGGTGAACGTTTGCATGAGCACAAAATTTCAGTAGATAAGTCCCTGAGATTAAAAAATAACAATGACAACTTTAATTCGGCTTTGGCTTCGCATATTTTCGTAAATCCGACCCATCTAGTTCTGTTTGACGAGGCAACTTTAATATCAACTGTAAAGGGCGTACCACAAACTTTTGAAGAGGTAATTGAGATAAAAAAAATATATGAACCAAAATTTAGCAATAAATAGAGATACTGGAGATATTTCATTAATCCCAATTTACGACAGTTTAATCTTGAAGGACTCAACCAATATTTTCACCCGGTATAACTTAAAAGAACCTATTTGCATATCTAATGAAAACCGAAATTGTAGACCAGCTAAAACGATTGCAAGGCAAAAGATCCTTGCTCAATCATCTTGGTAAATTCATTTTCATTGATTCCTGCCTGTTTTTATTCAGTGTCTGTTCTGTCTTTGTAAAGTAAACTTCGAAAGGTTAGATTTTTGTTTTTTTCTCTCTTTGTCTTCTTTTTTGTTGAGCACTGAGGACGACTTGGCGGAGGTCCTTGTCGAAATATTTGCTTATATTTTGTTCATCTTCATGGTTCGCCACTGGCTGACAAAATCCTCGTTTTTTCACCCTTTCTGATTTTATTTTTCATTTTGTTAGTTTCTCTCTTCTCTGAGTTTCATTTGTCATGTATAGCCAGTGTGGTCTAAGAATGTATCTGGGGGTCTAGTTGCCCTCCAATCAATTTAGACTATTAAAAAGGGCACTAGCCCTTTGAATTTCTAAACGAGTGAGCCTTTTTTAAAGTTTCAGCGACAACGCCTTCTATAAAAACCTTATATGCCCCCAGGGCATAACTTAAAACCCTTGCCCTGAGGCTTGTGGGGGAGTGTCCTCCTCAAAAACATATTTTCTATCTGGAAATTAGCTAAGCTGAACAAAATGACTATCTCAAAATTTTGATTTAATATGTTTGGGGGAATATGGGCGTGGGGGGGGGCTAGTTGCCCTCCAATCACTTTCGACTATTAAAAAGGGCACTAGCCCTTTGAATTTATAATTGCAGGAGCCTTTTTTGAAGTTTCTACGGCAACGCCTTCTATAAAAAACCTTATATGCTCCCAGGGCATAACTTAAAACCCTTGCCCTGAGGGTTGTGGGGGAGTGTTCTTCTCAAAAAGATGTTTTCTATCTGAAAATCAAATACACTGAACAAAGTGGCTATCGAAAAATTTTTATTGGATGTGTTTTGGGGAATGATGGGTGTGGGAGGAGGGCTGGTTTCCCTCCAATCACTTCCGACTATTAACCAGGTCACTAGCCCTTTGAATTTCCAAACAAATGATCTTCTTTTGAAGTTTCTAGGACAACACCTTCTAAAAAAATCTTTTTATGCCCCCAGGGCATAACTTAAAACCCTCGCCCTGAGGGTTGTGGGGGAGTGTCCTCCTCAAAAATATATTTTCTATATGGAAATCAACTACGCTGAACAAAATGGCTATCTCAAAATTATGATTGGATGTGTTTGGGGGAATGATGGGCGTGGGCGCTAGTTGCCCTCCAATCATTTTCGACTATTAAAAGGGCACTAGAATTCTCGATCTCCAATCAAGTGAAGTTTCTACGACGACCCCTTCCATTTGAAGCGCCTCTGGGAAAAAATAATAATATTAAATACATAAATAATAAAACGTTGGAGCCGTATGGCCTTTACTATAGGCAACGCTACAGCGTTGCAACTGATTAGTGGCTTCACATGGCCATTGGTGCCATAAGTTACTTAGCTTAAGTATGGAAAATGGTTTATCATTGGTCAGCTAAAAACTATACACCAATCGGAAACAGTTTCAAATTCGTATAGTCATCGTGTAAACTAACGTCATCGTCCTTCTTAGCGGATGTGAAGCTATTTCATCTAGTAGTACCCTGGGCCTGTAAACCTTTTCTTCTTTAGTGCCAAATTTTTCTCTAAAAGTGACTGTAATAAACTTGATTCTGCAGGATACTTCAAATATGGTGTTGCAAGTAGTGGCACTAAAAAGAAAAAAAACAGAAAGGAGGACAGGGCGATTATTCGGATTTTTAACAATGAAATTATAAAACGACATTTTTTTAATCTATGCGTGGGGGAGGGGTATTTTATTCTTTTTTCCGCACTTTTACTGAAAATACAAAAATTGTATTTTTATAATCTAGGCGTGGAATCACCAGAACCCCCTCCAATTAGTGCCCGAACTGCAAGTCAAAATCCCGAAACAGTCATTGAAAAAGAGTTATTTTTAATACTGATTTGGGCAAATAGAAAAATAGTAGCATGACTTGTCTTGTGGCTCTTGCCATTCTCAGGAGGTACTGGGATAATTTCACATTTCATAAGGTATTTACAATAAGAGAAATGTATTTTTCACGATTATTTTAGAAGCTCCCCAATTGAAAAATTAGGTACTCAAGCTTAAAAATTGATTATAACAGGAATTTCATGAAAATGACCTGTATAGGCCAAAAATTTGTTTCATCGAATGATTATTCATTGCAAAGACACTCAATACTTTTAGTTACCTTTTCAAAAATATGGTATTACCCTCCCTTGGTGCAACTTCTAAAATTTAGATGGCACAATCTATAGATATTTTATAATAGAAAGCCATGAGTAGATTTTTTTTTGAAGGAACTTTCTCCAAGTTCCTTAAAAAATGGAGCTCGTCCGCAAGGATGCAAACTTTGTTTGCTGACCACGTGCCACTGGAAGTTCCGGAAGTTCCAAGTCCGTAATATGATCCATATTAAATTTGTT